>NC_048302.1:58669390-58785426 GCF_013100865.1 Trachemys scripta elegans | reverse complement strand
TTTTTTTTTTTTTGCAGAATCAGACTAACACAGCTACCACTGAAACAGCATGGAATGCTGATTCCTTAACCACTAGACCATCCTTCTGTTTTTCTTTCCTTTTAAAGGGGTACATGTGATGACTGCTGCTCTCTCTTTTCTCACTGTAAAAGACAAAATTAATATAATGTAATTGACAAAAGAAAATATTACCCTTTCCAATAGTGAGAGCTGGTTAGATTTTCTGGGGGAGATAGGACTAGTAAAGTATTTTTCCCATATTCTTCGAGACTGTATTGAGCATTTGTTTGCTCTCATTACGTGTTAGGAGTCTAAAAGGCAGTCTTGTAACATATGTCCAGTTTCCAGAGATATGCAGAAAGGCTAGCCATGGGGGAGGTTTATATGCTCAAATTGGAGTGGTGACAAAGGTTAGAAGTGCTGCTCTACCTGTGAGCAGAGCTGTGTTTAAAACACTTGCATTTTTTAGGCTGCATAGCTGAAACGTCAATGGATTTGGCTACATCAGTTTGACATAAGCAAAAGCTTGCTGAAATGTGAACCCTGAAAAGAAAACATTTCTGTGGGTTTGCTTCTCTGTTTTGTGGTTGGTTCCCTGGAAGGCAAGCTAGTCAGCTTGAGCTTTTGCACTTGAATTGCAAAATAACGTAAGACTATTACCCATTACGAGCTAGATTGTGGCAGTTAGCCCCAGCTCTGATGAGGTAGTGTGCAGTGCCCATCAACCCAGGGGAGCTTGGAAGGGATTGTGACCCAGGGGGCACAACCATTCTCTGAACAACCCAGGCCCAGGGGGAGTGAATATACTGCACCCTCTCTACTAGCCGTAGGATGGTGCAGCCCAGTTTGACTGACAGCCCTATGGGCTAGAGTCAAACAGTGTGGTGAGATGGGCACACTTACATCCTACCCCTTTGCAGCAATTTGTGCCTGCAGGTACATGTTGAGGGAGTAGTCGCTGTTGTCCCCTGAATTCAGGGTCTGCAATTGTCTGTTGCACAAAGCATTCAAGGGGCAGGTGGCTCCATGAGCCTTCCCTGCATGCCATAGACACTAACGCAAAGGCCAGGGGTAATCTGGCCGTGGAAAACTGAAGAGCATGAATCTCATTTACACTAATGCAAAGGAGATTCCAGCCCATAGCATTCAGTAGAATTTGTCTCATTCTTGCTAGAGTTAAGCCCATTGATATCTATTGATGTTCTGATCAAAAATAAGTATCATCTTATTTAGTTCTTAATGGTAGTTAATTATAGTTATTTACTTTTTAAAATCTTTATTCTCTGTAGAAATTCCTAAATGATAAAAGGAAGCTGCCTAACTCTACTCACACAGCATGAACCATAAGCTTTATGGCAAACCAAGAATGGGAACTGTAACATACAGCATGCCAATTATTGCATTCCAGAAATAATTCTCCAAGAATGTTGAAGTGGAATGGCTGCATTAAATAAACAAATAATCCCTTTTGGTCTTTGCCCTTAAAAATTAGTTTTGCCTCAAATTTTTTTCCCCCTTCAAGTTCATCATAACATCTTCTGGCTCTGATGCTACAATTATTGGATAAATAGTCAAATAGTTCCTTTGGAGCTGCTCTGAGCCATTATTTTGATTCCAGCTTGACAGCCATCTTTATTGATTCCTTAACCTTAAAAGTATAGTCACCAATATGTTCCAGATAGGTATAAAAGGAAACCTCAGCAAAGAAAATATAGAATCATAGGACTGGAAAGGACTTTGAGAGGTCATCTAGTCCAGTCCCCTGCATCAAGGCAGAACTACGTATTTTCTAGACCATCCCTGACTGGTGTTTGTCTAACCTGCTCTTAAAAATCTCCCATGATGGAGATTCCACAACCTCCCTGAGAAATTTATTCCAGTGCTTAACCACCCTGACAGTTAGGAAGTTTTTTCCTAATGTCCAACCTAAACTGACCTTGCTGCAATTTAAGGCCATTGTTTCTTGTCCTGTCCTCAGAGGTTAAGAAGAACAATTCGTCTCCCTCCTCCTTATAACAACCTTTTATGTCCTCTCAGTCTTTTCTTCTCCAGACTAAACAAGCCAGTTTTTTCAATCTTCCCTCATAGGTCATGTTTTCTAGACCTTTAATCATTTTTGTTATTTGTCTCTGGACTTTCTTCAGTTTGTCCAACTCTTTCCTGAAATTTGGCGCCCAGAACTGGACACAGTACTCCAGTTGAGGTCTAAACAGTGTGAAGCAGAGTGGAAGAATTACTTCTTGTTTCTTGCTTACAAACACTCCTGCTAATACATCCCAGAATGATGTTTGCTTTTTTTTGTAACAGCGTTACACTGTTGACTCATATTAAGTTTGTGATCCACTATGACCCCCAGTTCCTTTTCTGCAGTACTCCTTCCTAGGCAATCATTTCCCTTTTGGTATGCGTGCAACTGATTGCAAAGTACTCTTAGGAAGGAACATTTGTGCTTATTGAATTTCATCCTATTTACTTCAGACCATTTCTTCAATTTGTCTCCAGAACATTTTAAATTTTAATAGATCCTCCAAAACATTTGCAACCCCTTCCAGCTTAGTATCATCTGCAAACTTTATAAATGTACTCTCTCTCTCTCATCTTCTAGAATGAATGATTTTAAAAGGTATGATTGTTGAGGTCCTGTTAAATTGTCTAGGCATAATATAACATGTTTCCACACAGAGGTTTAAACAAAGGCATACACACAAATAATTTTAGACACACGGGCCCCATACGATCCCCAACGGGTTGCTTTACGCTGACAGACACTGCTAACACTATCCACCAGCAGCCTCTTCAAGCAGCTTGTAGGATTGGGGTCTCAAGCAGTTTGAAGTCTTGAGCAGGTTTCCATGATGCTGTTCTTAAAATGTCAGTGGCCATCTGGAGTCTTGTCTACACTGATGCTTGTCATTGTTATCGATGGTGGAGCTGTACCTGTGTTAGCAAGTGGGAATTTTTTCCAGAGAAGAGCATAGTGCAGAGACACTATGGATTGAAAAACTGACACTGAGTGACTTCTTTGGCTAATGCAAGAAGAGTTTCTGAGAAACTCAAGAAGCTACATCCAGAGCCAGAGGGAGGGACCCCAAGAAGCAAGAGGGGATTGTCCCTGAACAAAAATCTGGACAGGACATCAGGCTGGCCTTGTAGTCCAAAAGTTCATACTCTGTGCTATCATAAGAGCCATTTTTCCATCTCACCCCGGTGGTCATTCATTCCCTCCACTTGCAGAGCTGAGAGTGCTATAAAAGCACTCTCAACCAACCAGTTTCCCAAGAGTAGCACTACGGAAGAAAAAAAGTTATAAAATTATTCAATTTTTTCACTTCTCCAAGGTAAAAAATGGCCTGAGAAATCAGTGAATAGCTGAATTTCAGCTGCTTTCCTCCCCCAGCTCAGACTGCCTATTTCTTGCTTCACTTAGATAGTAAAGAGAAATAACCCTAGAAACTACAGTGGTGAAGTTGTTTTAGAGCTTCTCTGGTATTAAGGGGTGGGGGAAAAGGGAAGGGAAAGAAGTAGGAAAAAATTGTTACTCTTGCTTTCTGTGTGTTTATTTTGGAGCCACTGGACTAGACTGCAACTAAAAAACTTTATGGACCTAATAAAATTCCCAACATTCTCAGACATGGATCGTGATGTTTATATGTATTCGGCAGAATACAAAGGTGTATTTATGAGGCGAATTAAAGTATTTTGACATGCTTGAGCTCAGGCAAGGCACAAAGCACATGTAAGAGGGGTTAAAAAAAACAACCCAACACAGGTACAGTCAAGCTCATCAGAGCTCTTCCTATCTAGGTAACATGAAGGTACACCTTAACTGAAGTATTCCAGAAATTATTCATAATCACTGTACAGCCAGGTAATGCTCTTATAGGAACAGAGGTGGGCAGCAGGTTTTTTTTGTTTGTTTGTTTGATTCTGCTGTGGCTACATAAACATATTTAGGTAGGAGAAGGAAATATGAAATATTAACAGGGAGAGGGAATCCCAATAAGCATCTCCCTCCCCCCCTAAAATAAGGAGCATCCTCTGGTTCGATAAGCAAAAATTTACTGTCTCCCAGAAGACGAGGGATAGCAGCTCTTAGTGATGGACAAATAGTGCCTTTCCCTCCAGCATTTTCTTATTTAGGAATGTGGTGGAGTTAGTTTTTGCCAGGAGCAAACACACACTTCTGTCAATATGCAGATAATCCTACCTCCCAGACCCATCCCCACCCCCAAATAAGAAAATACCTGTTTGTGAATTCTCCTTGTCATTAATGATTTTTTTTTTAAACCGATGTCGGCATTAACTTTTTTGGATACTTCCTAGTACTGGAAGACTGCTCCCTCTCCTGTTCTCCCCTTCCACCGCCCCCAAATTCAGCATACGTTTCTAATTTAGATTATGTTCCCAGCTGATGTTGCAGGACTTGAAAGCCCTGCTTTCTCTTTCATTAAAAAGGCACTTCTGAACATCACAATACTTGCAATATTATAAGAAATCAGTCAATGTTACTTCATAATCTCTTCCCTCCCTCCCTTTCTCCCCCCCTCCCCCCCCCCCCCCCCACTAATAGGAGAGATTCAGAAAGTGAGGTTTGGGTTCTAACATATGTCCTTGAAGGAGTATCTTTTAAAATGTTCTTCAAAGGGGTACTATAGCAGGAGAGGTTTAACTTTTCAAGGAAAATCTTTTAAATTGTAATGTGCAGTCAACACATTTTTATCTTAATGAATGTTTACACGATTCAAAATTAACATGAGCACATTTGGTTCTAATATGAAGTTTTATGCTGAGCATATGCTGTTTTAGTAGAGGTTAACATCATTTTGGTTCTCATGACAATGCATTCATATCTCACAAGGATCTGAAGGTCTCAAAGGTTTCCTTTTGTTTCCTTGCTGTACATATTATATTCCACTAGTGCAGCTTGGTATATGCAACTCTTAGCCCAGATAGATTGTGTGGCCAGTTATTCATCTGTACTGAAGCATTATATTGCTAGTCACTACTGTTTATACAATCCATCACATTGTCTGCCAGCTGATAAAATAAATTATGACAGGATACTACATAGCCCAAGTTTGGTATGTTAGTCTTATAGGCTTATTGCCTTCCTACTATGTGATTGCATCCAGATAAGACATCCATGGGGATTAATGGACAACTGGCCTTGCAAAAATTCATAGGATCAGCTATCCTAGATTTTCTGATCTCCATCTTAGAGCAAACAAAACATTGCTAGGCAAAGGCTGTAGACATCAGTAGAAATTAGGCCTGGCGAGTATTGACCTGCTATCTTTATTTTGATCAAGTAGGGAATATTAAGGGCACATGCTTAGCACCTTCTCTAGTTGTGCTACAAGGCAGCACAAAGCAGCAAGAATGCGCCTTTTAATAGGTAGACACATTTCCTTGGAAACAGTAAAATCCTTGGGTGGCATAAAGCCAACATAATCAGCTCTATGCAACCCACCTCCCTTGCCTCTCTTTCTCCGGGTAGGAGGCATGTTTGTGACAGGGAGGACATGTACCAAAGGGGGGATTAGGGGGTGAAGAGAAGTGCAGAGATCCCTAGCTGGTAGAGTGTCTGGCTGCAGTGGGTGTAACTTAGAGCAGTTCTAAGGCTGTTCTAATTTATTCCAGGGGCTATTGTGGCCTATAGCTGGCCCAGGATAATGGGAGTGGAAAGATGGCTTAGAGCCACCCTCCCACCCTTTCTCTTTAACTGCCCTGAATATAAATTCTGAATAGCTGAAGATTAAGTCCTAAATGCCCACATATGAAAGATGAAATCTCTTCAGGGCAGACTGCAATATTACTGCTGTTTAACATGAAGCACCCAGCTACATTGTATTTATTCACTATATTTACATGAAGCCCTAACCCTAGGGAGAGCAAATCTAGTAGCCCTGAACTTCAAAGAGGACAGTGCAAAACACCTTAGCTCCTGGGCTTTTTTGTTTGTTTTGGTTTCTGGATAAAAAGTGTGTGTAAAAAGAGGTTTATTAAAAGGTGAAAATCCGACTGGAAAAATCCACATGCAAGAAAGCAAACAGACACATTCCCATTTCAGAGCGCTTTTTTTTTAAATTGTCAAAGCTAGTGCACCCAATAAAAATTTTTGTTGGCATTTTACATGTTGCTCATAGCATCATTTCTTAGTGTCTGATCCCACGAACACTTACTACTGGGCCTAGACTTACCATAATTAGTCCCCTTGACTGCAATTGGACCTAATTTGTACCTATAAGGAATTAGTTTCATTGTGGGTACAAAATGTAAAATGCTTTCTCTCCACTCACTCTCCTGCTAGAAAACACAGCTAGATACGGATCCCATCATTATGTCAAAACCAAGAACAAGACACACACACACACACACTGGAATAACCAGAGCTGCCAAAAAACAACACTGTAGAGAGGAAAAAAAGCTAAGCCTAACGAAACGGAGAGCAAACCACAAATTGCATATGGAGAGCTTATTTCCACCACAGTTAGATTTTATCATCCCATTGTCTCTAATGCAGGAAGAAACAAACATTTACACTAAAACATAGATATCTCCAGAGCCAGAAACTATTGGTCCATCAAGACCTACACTTACACCACCAAGAAATACAGATAAATCTGTATCTCATCATCTAGTCCTATCCCCATAAATCTGGCCTCTGGCTATCTCTCTGGATTTCCTCATTTTCCATAAATTTGTCTATCTCCCTCTTGAACTCATATGCATTGCTTTTTACTGCTGACTTTGGCAATTTGTTCCATATTGGAACAATTCTTTGTGTAACAGAAATTCAGCCTGAATTATAGCTAAAACTGGGTCCATCTTCATATATTAGTCCATAGCCTATTTTTTTTAAACTTCCTTTTTCTTCCTTGTCAGTATACAGACAGATATTGCATTGGCTGTACATGGCTATTAGTGAACAACTATTTGCATCTCCAGTGAAAACCTCTGTTCAAATTTGTTGAAGGTTTTGTTCAAGATGAGTTTTCAGGATTTCAATTAGAACTCAGTTCTTCTCTCTGATGGAGTTGATCTCACCACACGGATCAGTGAAGGGAGGATAATGGTGACTTTATGCCCCCTTTGTGCCTTTTACTCTGGACTGGCCAGGGTTGCTTTGGCCCCCAGTGCCTGAAGGCCCCCCCCCCCCACATGTGGCAGGCAGGAAGTGAGAGTAGCAGCAATACTGTGAGTACATCTCAG
The DNA here is from genome assembly GCF_013100865.1 of Trachemys scripta elegans. NCBI lineage: Eukaryota > Metazoa > Chordata > Testudines > Emydidae > Trachemys > Trachemys scripta. The sequence goes on along the minus strand of NC_048302.1, from coordinate 58,778,214 downwards.
GGGCTCTAAGAACATTTCGGGCACACTCATGCTCTGTTCATGCCACAAGGACCTCTATATCAGACACGCCCCAGGGAACAAATCCACATAATAGGGATAACTGAGGCCTAGCATCACCCATGGATAAGCTTCTAACTGAGGCATGAGGCAATTTTCCCTACACATCACTTGGTAAAATGAAATAAATAAATAAATAAGCTATAAACTAAAGCTTCCGCTATATTACAGTTACAGCTGGTTGGAAAAAATTCTAATGAAACATGTCAGAATTTGCCAGTTTGTTGAAATCAAGAAGTTCCAACAAAGCTCTGTTATAAAACCTCTCTCACTTCCTGCCACCTCACCAGTGCAGCAATTTGGCAACGTACCCTGAGGGGGAAAAACAGTGAGCCTGGAAGCCCTGGCTTGCAGCTCGTCAGTAGCCTGAGCTCCCAGGGTCCCTATATACCTGGGAAGCCCACCAGGACGACAGCCCTGAAGCCCATGCTCCATTCCCTTTCATGGAGAAATTCGGAATTTGAACAATCCACATTTCAAAATCTTTCTTTAAATGGAATCACCTTTCTCATCACACCTCTCATTACAGTATTATTAGTTCTATGGCATCAGGGGCCCCCCCAATCATGGATCAGGGCCCCACTGTGCTAAGCACAGTACAAACTTTTAGACAAAATGCCCCCTGCACAAGAATAAACTGGCTCTCATTCAGATTGGCAGTTGAGCCTGCTCCCACATTTCTGAAATCTTCGGGACTTGTTTCTGATCTCAGTTACATCACTGAGCATAAGAACGGCCATACTGAGTCAGACCAAAGGTCCATCTAGCCCAGTATCCTGTCTTCCGACAGTGGCCAATGCCAGATGCCCCAGCGGAAATGAACAGAACAGACAACCAAGTGATCCATCCTCTGTCACCCATTCCCAGCTTCTGGAAAACAGAGGCTAGGGACGCCATTCCTGCCCATCCTAGCTAATAGCCATTGATGGACCTATCCCCCATGATTTTATCTAGTTCATTTTTTAACTCTGTTATAGTCTTGGCCCTAACATCCTCTTGCAAAGAGTTCCACAAGGTTGACCATGTGTTGTGTGAAGAAATGCTTCCTTTTGTTTTAAACATGCTTCCTATTAATTTCATTTGGTGACCTCTAGTTCTTGTGTTATGAGAAGGAGTAAATAACACTTCCTTATTTATTTTCTCCACACCAGTCATGATTTTATAGACCTCAATCATATCCTCCCCTAGTTGTCTCTTTTCCAAGCTGAAAAGTCCCAGTCTTATTAATCTATCCTCATATGGAAGCTGTTCTACACCCCTAATCGTTTTTGTTGCCATTTTCTGTGCCTTTTCCAATTCCAATATATCTTTGAGATGGGGCGACCACATCTGAGAACCAGGAGTAGCCTCCTTGGAGGGAAAAAACCCAAATACAATAAAATTACCCTGGCATACAACCAGTGTAAGAGAGATCAGTCAGACCCTGAGCCTGAGGCATTTGATATTGTAAGGAAGGGATGGACTGAATTTTTGAACACATGAGTGTGAGTGATTAATAGGCTAGAACCAGGAACAATGCTGTGTACACTTCCCCATTTGGCTCTACCAATGCACCTCACGCTCAGAAGTATAAGAGTCGGAGACCACAGGCAGTGCAATGACTTGGTGCAAAAGAACATCACAAGTTAAAATAGTGTGTGATGTTTCCACTTAGAACTTCAATTTGTAATAAATCACCAGCCCACATACTAAGAACTTCCCTGCTGTAAGGACATTTAAAAGGACCAAAATGTTCCCTTAAAGCATAAGGGCTGCATAATACTTTGCAAATTAGCTGGACATGAATATTTTCATCTCCAGTGTTCTTTAATGTGCATTTTCAGGCTGTGTAAATATTGCAATACTTTAAGTCATCATTCCCAGCTTTTCCTCTTCATTCCTTGGAATAATAAGCATCTTATAATAACTGTTCCTTCCATACATTGGGCTGCTTTTGCAAATTCAGACAGCAGCCCAAACCAATTGTCATTACACAGTCCCTCCACTCTGGGTAGACTGTGCAGCCAAAGAAGGGCATGTGGGGTGGACAGCCAGTACAATTGGAAAGGTTAGGGCAGAAAGGATGAGAGAACTTTCCAAGGCCTTAGAAATACTGATGCTTCCTTCAACCAGCCTGAAATACAACCTGAAAGAGGGTTGCCAAGCATAATGAATGGGACAGTAAGAAGGTAAAAGGTTATCCTGGGGATACCACGTCTCCTCTCAGACAGAACATTTGAATTAAGAATCAAAACATTCCATGTTTCTGAGCATAACTTTCAATTAAAATAAATCCTTTTGTAACACAGCCAGAGATCAAGCTGAAGAAGAGCTTTATACTCCAAAAGTATCCAAGAATTTACTCTCAATTACCACATGCACATTAACAAAAAAGTCCACATTAGGAAGATTTTACCCCATTTGCATCTTTCATTTTTCGGAACAAAGTTGTCTTTGTTCCAAGAAGCTTAGTGAATGGGGAGATCAGGAACTTGCTAAAATCATCCACAAAAGCTTTCTAAAGTGATTTTTATCATCTATTTTAATATTCTGTCTCCTCAAACTTTTACTCACTGCTTTGTCAATTCTGATGTCTCATGAGGTTGCCTGCTGAGGCTGAAATGAAGAGCCATATTGTGAAATTTTCAGAAACACTGGGTAAACTAGTTTGGGTAAAACAAGCCGCAAAAAGCTAAAAATATCAATAGAAAAACCACAAAATAGTGTAGCAGAGATTCAGAATCATAAATCTTAAATCAACAAAGCACAGAACCTCCGTCACCCTCTTCTGGAGAAAAAAAAAGCACAATTTGTTAAAAGCGTACAAGTTAAAAGTGCTAAAGATACTATTTAAAGAAGTGGATTTTGTAGGCCCAGGAGGTTTGGATTATTTGGATAAGCACCCAGACTGCTGAATACTTAACCATACATAAGTTGAGCCATTTGAAACTTACCCACTATCCACCTGAGCTGCATCAACAAAGACTTGACAGAACAGTAAACTAGAGTAGCACTCTGCAGAAATATTTGTTCCATGTGATTGAGTCATGTGTTTCACAATGGTCCACTGGATGGCTACTTGGGCACTCTGTCCAATGTATATTGGAAATTCCTGCTTGCCAAATTTGGCACTGCTTCTTGAGGTAGCCTACACTAGATTTAGTAGCTTGTACTTGGGAATGGGCCAAAGATGCCCGAATTTTTCACCACTAGGGAGATGGGGGCAATACTGCCTGTTACCATTGGGAATTCTGCAAATAATATACTTCTTTACTCACTTTTGATAATTCACCATTCACATTTTATGATTGGTTGAAGGACTTCTGAACCCACAGAGATCTTTCAAAAAAGTCATGTGAATAATTGCAATACAAATCCTTGTGTAAAAACATATTCATGTGAGTATTTGTATGAAAAGGCATGTGTGAGAGACACTCTTCTTTTCCATGAACATATATGAGAAGAAACTTCACTAAGATCAACCAGTCTTCCAGCAGGAATATGCTTGCCTATTGTCTCAGCACAATCCCCAGGTTAAACCATGGCCTGGCTTCTTCTACAGATCAACACTACTCCTGGAGTGGAAAAAGAAGCTGAGTGCTTTGCAATCATAAAACTTCCAACCCAGATTGCAATGACCCTTACCCAGATATCAAACTCAGATCTTCTATGTGTTCAGCATTGTATTGGACGAGCAATAGTTAATTGTGCAATATATAATACGATATTGATATGATGGGGTCTTGAAGGATCTCTTTTCCATTGCTTTCCCAGCCTCCACAAGTTAAACAGACTGAGACCAGTTTTATTTTGTTCTGTTGATGGCATTGCTGTTCTGCCAACATCACTCCTAGTGAGTGGTAAAACCACTGGAATGCTTACAATGGTGGTTTTTAGTTACAGTTTTTATCGGGACTATGCTTGTGACTGGCCTAATAAAAATAAATTGTCCATATCTTTGGAGAAATCATTTGCATGTTGCTCTGTAGTGCTCAATTGCTCACTAAAAGTGTGCTACAGGAGAAACAGTGCATAGTCTCACTTTAAAACCTGGCATTGCTTTGTCTTATTTTTAAGGCATACCTTAATATTGCCCATGAGTAGTAAATATTATATTAATATTTTCTAAATTTCTAAGTCCTGTCCTTTCCCTCCCTGGCATTCCCATATGAAAGATAGGTCTTCGAATCTCTGTGCTTTGCACAGAGATTCGTACATTACTGACACTAAGCTAATAGTAACAATAAACCATATATTCAACAACTTCACCAAGTCCCCACCCAGTGGGTGTGAACTGATAATTTAGAAAGAAGATAGAATGGATTTCAGAATACACACACTCCTAACTATCCTCAGTGCATAACCTGGTAATACACTTATCTTTATTGGTTATTTCTGGGATGGGGAGGAGATTCTGTGAAGTACTTAAAGGTGCAGGGAAAAATTAACACATTAAAAGTTAAGCTTCTAAGTCCAGGACTTGCTGGATGCTCAACTGCTTTTGGGAGGGGAGAAAAAACTACAACAACACTTATTTAAATAAGGATCTAGGAGTCTGACTTTAGGCATCCTTTTAAAAATAAAATCTTGGTCCCAACATATGCAAAAGTCCCTTATAGTTACAGAGCTACCTACTGCATCACTATATTGATTCAAAATTCTTATTGCTGTGAAACAGCAGATCTAAGCTTCAGTTAGTTTAAACACCAAACTGAAAATTCTTGAAGGACGGGGGGGGGGGGGAGGGGGGGGGGGGGGAAGACAAAACCAAAAACGTAACAGTAACGTGCGTGAAAACAATAGCAAGGATAGTCCAATGGCTGGGCCCTAACCTGAGACTTGGGAAACATGGGCTCCATTCCTTAGTCTGACACAGACTTCCTGTGCGACCTTGGGCAAGTCACTTAGGCCCAGATTTTTAAAGGTCTTAGGCATTGCTCCACTCAGTGTTATAAGGCCCAAGGCCCAGATCTTCAAAGGTAGTTAGGCCTAACTACCTTTTAGGATCTTGCCCTAGGTGACTCAGTTCCTCATCTGTAAGATGGCAATAATTGTACATCTCTACCTCACCAGGCTCCTGTGAGAAAGAATACATTCAAAATAGTGAGGTTCCCAGAAACTATGGCGATGGAGGCCACATTAGTATCCTAGATATACAGAAACATATGAGGAATTTAAAAGGCCTCCTTAGGATGATCTTTATCTTAAATCCTGCAGGCAGTTGAGAAGCATGCAAATACCTTTACCTACAATGAGCCAAAATGACAGCGCAAATTTTACCAATGTAAGGAATCAATAGATGTTTTCCAAGTGTATAGGGACTGCAGGATTGGGCCCTAAATTAAACAGCATGAAATTCATGATACTGAGGCGTATCCCTAATAATATTTTTCTTTAGAGGCTTAGAAAAGGGACAAACTGTTTGTGTGGTACATTTGTAACAGAGGAGTCATGAAAGTCAAAAATCCATACCAGAACATTCTACTTGTGAAAGTCATACATAATGGAAACTATGGGAATAAAACTAAAACCATACCCTAGGCTTTGGGCCATTGGTATGTCAGGTCTAGCACCAACCATGTAAACCAGACAACCGAAGGTACATTTAAAAAAGAGTCAGTGTACAGTTAGCGTTTTCATAGCAGCAGCTTGCTTTGTGCTGCACAGCATGCAATACATGTAAACCACTAGGCAATATATAAAACCTAGCGTGTTTTAATAGTACCAGCAACCTTGTTTCATCTGCTTTACTGACTGCTGCAGCAGAAAAACCATACTAAGCATAAATGGTTGTGAGTAACAAAAAGTGTACTAAATAAAATAATTTCCTCATCCAATTGCCAGAGAGACTTCAGTGATTAGACAACAGAAACAGCTGCTTTTAGACATCCCAATTTCTTATGTACTTGCTGTATTTTGAAACTAATTTTTTAAGGGTATTTTTTTTTTAATTCTGCCATTTCTTCATCCAGAACTACTAACTGTTGAAGTCCAGATGAAAGCTGTGCAGCACAAAGCAAGCTGCTGCTATGAAAACACTAACTGTACACTGACTTTTTTTTTTTAAATATACCTTTGGGTGTCTGGCATATGCTCACTATATTCAGACATTTATTGGCCTCTCTTCTCTATTAATGTACACAGTATGAGCATCATTCATGAAATGACACTAATTTATTGCAACTTTTTATAGAGAAGCCCTATTCAAATCCATATATTCACAACTAAAATATTTAGCTTGTCTGTGTCTGATACATTTTGTATCTTTTCTATTTCTGTAAGTATTCCACCTCTGCTCCTTCCCCTCCATATTATACAAGATATAGTTGTAGTCAAAGTATCATCCCCAACTCAGCAACTCATAAAAGTTTAACAGAAGGCACAGTACAACCAAATATTGAGACCATGTGGTATTACAATTTTACCATCACAAATCATGCATAATAAGCATTCTATTTTCTGTTTGCATTACAATGTTCTTTGATAATTTAACTACATCTGATTTGTACTGATTCTGCAAGCAAAAGATTAATCCCACACTACAAGACCTTTGCACAAAAGTTAAAAAATAAAGTGTTTGAGAGATCATTCAGCATATGTCCTGGATACTCCAAAGAGGGCCACTGAGGATGCATCACTGGAACGTGATCTTTAATTGTTGCATGAGGTTCTGCTAAGCTTGTACTGATATACAAGATCCTTCTTCTTTTATGAGGAAAAATATTAGCTTCATGTAGCTTTGACTGACAATGCATATGCTGGCCTGAGTAAAAAAGCTTCTCTGCTGTGAAAGGTTGCAAGTCTGCTGCTCACTAGAGAGTCACAGAAAGCATTAATGATGTTATGGTGTCCCCCACTCTCCCCTCTAAAAATATATTATGAAAGCAATATTTTAGCTTGTCCATTCTGTTTCTCCTTATTAGGAAACTGCCATCACCTCACAACAGAATTACTTCTCCTTAGAAATGAAGAAGTCAGATGGCTTTGGTGCTCGTCTCTTTGTGGTAGTCTCAGACCTTTTATTTCCTTAGAACCTCTTTCCTTTTGATCTCTTCAGTGAACCACAGATGAGCTACACTTGCAACTGGATTGGGCAGCCAGCAAGGAAGTGCACCAAACCTACAAAGTTTGACAGGCCCCACAGGCCTCAAATGTAGCTTATGTTAAACACCACACTCTAGCAACCCTTCTTCTATGGGATTATTCCAATGATCTCATGGTTTTGCTAAGGAAAATTCTTTAAAGATTATTTTTAAAACCAAGATAGCATTCATTTATAGCTTCACCAACATACATTATAGGTGAGGCTGGTAGCCCCATGCTTTGGAGCAGGGACATGAAATTTGGCAATAGGTGGCCTGTGTGTCAGGGATGTGCCTTTTGCCATCACTGTGAAAATTTAGCTGAATTTGGCCAAGCTATAAGCCTCTGAAAAAATTAAATCAGTTTGCATATGCTCAGCAGAGACTCCCTAGAGTATGGCTGCTAAACATTCTAAATAGTCTGTCCACACTGGGAATGTTCTAGCTTGGGGCTGAATAGGACTTTCCTCGTAATGGCTGCTCCCAGATGCACCACGCATGTCCCTGCTCTGGCTCCTACATGTAGGGGCAGTCAGAGGGCTCCGCACACAGCCCCTGCTGCTCCCATTGGCCAGCAACTGTGGCCAATGGGAGCAGCAGAGGCAGCGCCTGCAGTCGGGGTAGTGTGCAGAGCCGCCTGGTCATGCCTCTGCACAGGAGCCGGGGGGGGAGAGGAAGGGGCACATGCCACTGCTTCCGGGAGCTGCTTGAAGTAAATGCAGCCTGGAGCCTGCACCCCTGACCCACTCCAGTGCCCCAACCCTCTGCCCCAGCCCTGATCCCCCTCCTGCACTCCAAAATCCTTGATCTCAGCCTGGAGCCCCCTCCTGCACCTAATCCCTTATCCCTGGCCCCATCCCAGAGCCTGCACCCCCAGCCAGAGCCTTCATCCCCTCTTGCATCCCAACCCACTGCCTCAGCCTGGAGCCCCCTTCTGAACCCTGACCTCATTTCTAGCCCCATCCCAGAGCCTGCACCCCCAGCCAGAGCCTTCACCCCCTCCTGCACCCCAACCCCCAATTTTGTGAGCATTCATGGCCCACCATACAATTTTCATACCCAGATGTGGCCCTCCGGCCACAAAGTTTGGTGGTGCTAACTGATGGCGGTTAATTACATCTGCTGTAAGCTTTCCTAAAAAAAAAAAACCCACACACAACCAATCCAGCCTTCCAATCAGCTCTTCTCAACTCCTTCTTCTCAATATCTTCTTAGTAATGAAGTGTGGTACTCAGAACTGTACATGATATTTCAGGGGTAGTTTCACCATCATATAGAAAGGCACTATCATCTCTTTCCTCCATGATATATGCAGCTCAAAATCTCTCTGGTCTTCTTCTGTCACATTGTAGAACTAATTTGCTGTCCGTTATAATACTTAAGTCTTTTATACTTCTCCTTCAGTATCTACAGTTTTAATTATTTCCCCCCGTCCTCATAAGTACTGTAAAAACTAGTTATTTCTACCATCTCATTTTTATCTCCTATGAATGGGCCAAGTTCTAGTTAGTGTGCAGAAAGGGACATGCATTTAACTTCTCTAAATCCTTTTGTATTGTGTCTATATATTCACTTTCCAGTTTAATCTTTGTAAATGTCATTAACATGCTATTACATCACTTTCTTCCATTTTAATAATGAAGCATTAGATACAACTAAACTGGGTGAACCTCAGCCATTCAGTCACTCCATTAGAAGCCACCCCACAGCGTTATGCCGTTGCTGGCCCAAATTTATCTCTGGTAGAATTGCTCTCAGTGAAGTTACACCAGGAATGAGTTTGGCCCAAATCAGCAGGTTGATTTTTCATATTTGCCTGACAGGATTTCTTCTTTATAAACCCTCTGATGCTTATGTATTGATATCCTGGCTTTGATGCATCCAGACATATTAGGATCACTCCAGTTTATAAGCACAAAAACAGCATAGCAGCTCCTATGCCACTTTCTCCCTGCTGATGGCATAGGTGGCATGAATGCTGGAAAAAGTAGCATGGGCTGGCTTCATTTCACTCCAGTAATCCCCTTGAAGCTATTGGCAATTTACCGTATATCAAAAGAGCAGTTCCACATACGGTTGGCCACTCCCCAAGGGTATTCTCCACATAAGAGCACACTGCATTACTGGCAGCAGCTGAGGATCTATGCCACAATTTTAATAGAGACTGCAGTGAAATTTAGTAGATGGTAATTGCCAGGATTACTCTTCTTTCCTTTGCTAGATATTGTACCACATTGGTTGTTTTTTTTCCTAATCTTCAGGTACCTCCCCAGCTTGCTTTTCAAAACCCATTGTCAGAGGTTCAATGTGAATTCATTAGCTAATTCTCAGCATCATAGATTACATCTCACCTCCAGCTGCTGATTTGCAGATGCTCTAATTTACCAATAATTTGTTTGCTTTACTAGTACCTACTTTTCAAGGCGTAAAAATTACCCAGAACTCTTGTATTTATCTTGTTAAAGGCATTTTTTCCATATGCATTGGTTTCATCATCCCATTATACTTTGAGATTTCATTTTCCCCTGATAAAAGGAATACGGGATTTTCACAAGTTAACTGCTTTGAGTAGCTTTAACTCATTATGGGTGTTTTTACTTCTTATTTTTCCCCTTGAGCCTTAACTTACTGAATGTTCTTGCCTCCCTCTTTTCCATTTCCAGAACAGCTCATTTGTTAACCTCAGGTTTTTGAGCAGTCCCTTGTGAAGTCACATTGGCTTTTTCTTGCATATTTTCCTCAGAGGAATTTTAATCTGTTGCACCTTAATTTATGATTTCTTTTAGGATTCACCAGCTTTGTTTCACACCCAGGGTTTTTAAGAACCTCTGCTCATTTTATCCTGCTCAATAGGGCCCTGATTTAGCAAAGCATTTAAGCACATGCTTAACTTTAAGAATGTGCATAATCCCATTGCTATTCAACAAAACACTTACACATGTGGTACTTGTGTCCCAATGGGATTTAAGCACACGCTTAAAATTTACACACATTTTCCAAAATGTGTTTCTTGAAAATTAACACCGCTGCCCTGCTGCATTTTAGTCACACAGCCAGTTCTTCTCAATCAAAACACTTTTTGGATACTTCTTCTCCGGTTGAATTCTTTTCTTCCTGGATCACAGATCTGTCTTTTATGCAACCTACATTAATAGTACTCCTTGCTTTCTGGTCCTTTAGTTTACGGCATTCACACCACATTCAGGTCCCCCCAAGAAATGTCTCTCTCAAGCAGCAACCACATTTCTCTTACTTGTTTCTAACAAGAGGACAAGAACTTATTGTAAATAAAGGTACTATTGTTTTTCAAGACAACAAGCAAAATATAGCTAAGGTTGCCAGGTGTCTGGTTTTTTACCGGAATGTCCAGTCGAAAAGGGACCCTGGTGGCTCTGGTCAGCACCGCTGACTGGGCCATTAAAAGTCCGGTTGGTGCAGGGCTGGCAGGCTCCCTACCTGGCTCTTCATGGCTCCCCGGAAACAGCGACATGTCCCTTGGGCTCCTAGATGGAGGGACAGCCACGGAGGCTCCATGCACTGCCCCCACCCTGAGCACTGACTCCGCAGCTCCTATTGCCAGGAATTGTGGCCAATGAGAACGGCAGGGGCGGCACCTGCGGGCAGAAGAAGCACACCGAGCCTTCTGACTGTGCCTATGCCTAGGGCCATGTCGCAACTTCTAGGGAGCCCCCCAGAGGTAAGCACTGCTCGGAGCCCGCTCCTCACACCCCAACCCTCTGCCCCAGCTCTGAACCCCCTCCTGCACCCAAACTCCCTACTGGAGCCTGCACCTTGCATCCCCTCCCGCTCTCATGCCCCAGCCCTGAACCTCCTCCTGCACCCCAACTCCCTCCCAGAACCTGCACCCCACACACCCCAACCACCTGCCTGGAGCCCCCTCCCACATCCTGAACCCCTCATTTCTGGCCCCACCCCAGAACCTGCACCCTCAGCCCATACCTCCTCCCACACCCTAACCCCCTGCATCACCCCAGAGCCCCCTCCCATACAGCAAACCCCTCGGCTCCACCTCCCTGCCCAAAGCCCCCTCCTGCATCCTGAACCCCTCATTTCTGGCCTCACCCTGGAGCCCTCACCCCCTCCCGCATCCCAACCCCAAGCATGGTGAAAATGAGCGAGTGAGTGAGGGTGGGGGAGAGCAAGCGAAAGAGTGGATTGAATGAGGGGGGCCCCTCCGGGCAGGGGTTGGGGCAAGAGTGTTCAGTTTTGTGCAACCCTAAATATAGGAAATATTTTAGGTTCAGATTTTCTGACTGCTGGTGATTAAATTACGTGTCTTTGGCTGTGGGGGGCTTCCATTTTGGTGACGAAGCCGCATAAGTTAACCATGGTTGAGTCAAACCATCCTCCCCCTAAAAACAAATAAACAGATATTGCCCCAAAAGGGCTTTAGAGTAAGACGTTGCACAGGGCCAACATTTTATCTTTCCCCCATCCCCCAGCCCTGGCTCTCCCATAACCAGTCCACACCTTCCCTACTTGTGCGAATGAACCCCTACAATACTCTCAAAAAGCTGTTTCCATGGGACCAGGGAACTGGGGGAAGGCCACATATGTCACAAAACTCATACTCCCTACTTCCATGACCTCAGCACCCAAGCCAACATCCCCACCCAGATGTATTCTTTGCCCCCCCATTTATGGAAGCAGAAGGGGGCATTTGGCAGAAGGAACTTATGATGATGTAAGTCTGTCTTTGCAATTTCTTATTTTCAACCCAAGCGTCTCAAAACATTTGAACTTGTACTAGCAACTGAATCTAAACTGAATGGAAACTGAAATAAAAATAGAAATCAGGTCATGAAAACATGACAAGATGTGGCTGTAAACCTTGATTTGATATGAAACAGTGAACTTTGCATTACAAATTAATGTTAATGAATTAAAGATGACCCAAAGATTTTACACTTCAAGGCAATCAAGTCTCAGTCTCTGCAGTCAATCAGCTGCAGCACCTACAGCAGTCATTATCTAAGAAATATTTTGTTTTGGTTGCTGACTAAGTTGTTGACTTGGACAGGAATATAATTTCCAGGCAAAAGGCAAAATAAAACACAGGCGTGTTTGATTTCTAGTCTAGCATCCAGCCTTTGGCTTAAACAAAACTTCAATTCCAATTATTTTGATTTTTTATAACCATGCCTCAGCATTATCTATTAAATGCTTTATCCTATCACCAGCACCCCTACTATGCCATTCTAAGCAATATACTGCCCTCCATAAGAGGATTGCATTGCCATTATCATCATACAAAATTCAAGGGACATATATGGCCCCTTTGAACGGAAAAGTAGGCATATGCCATGGGCTTAAGTTACTCCAACTCAGTTTTCAAACAAATAAAAGCTTTTATTTACTATAGGAAGTGATTCAGATTAATCAGTGGTATACGCAGACTATAGAATTGGATGGTTACCACTTAAGTGTTATGGTTACCTAAACGTCTGGATAAACTGATCCTACCATAGAATTACTAACAAGCCAACATGGCATTCCAAAACTAATAATACGTAGGAAGATACTGTAGGTATCTCTGTTCCTTTTCTGCTAAATCATATGTTAAAGGGCAAATGCTCAAATCATCAGCCAAATCTGGATAATGTACAAGTTAATAAATTAGATAAAGATGTTTGACATTTCTTCTCCATAATAAAGTAAAGTGGTCATAAAACACAAAGTATTGCATCCCATGTGTACCACAATTTTACAGACTTGAGACTAGCAAAGAAATGGATTCAGTTTCATTCTCATTCTTTTTATAACTTTTAACTAATAACAACTTCTAGGCCAGAGATAGCACATGCACACAACTTTATGCATGGAGTGCACAAGAATTCGGTTTGAACAAACCAAAGCAACCAAAACCAGACACCACACAGCTGCCCGTGTCATTTGGAAAAGGAAGACTGGGGAAATCCTCACCTCTAGATCTACTGTACAAGAAACAGCTATTACAAAAAGTCTTAAAAAACAAAAAAGTAATTGACAGTACCCCTTTATGCTTGTTCATTTTTCCTATTAAAATTTCACTTCACAGAGTAGCTGATGACTGAGTTGTTCTGCTTCACATGCTACAAGTACACTATGCTATTTCCATTTCTTTGGATTGGTAGGGGAGAGCTGTTACAGCTACTCCGTCTCCTTTCCTATAAACTACGGTAGCTGCTTAAAAAAAAAAAGGGAAAGAATGGACAACTAGAACTGGCCAGAATGTTTGCATCTAAAGAAAAATAGCAAATTTTAATAACTAAAATTTGGCACTTACAAGTGCCTTTCATCTGAGGATCTCAAAGTGCTTTTCAGACATTAAACTTCAACATCCAGTGAGGCAGGTATTATCACTCCAATTTTACAGATTGGAGGAGTGAAGCAGAGAGCTTAACTAGATTGCCCAGAGTCATACAGCTGGTCAATATCAGAGCCAAGCCAAGAACAGACTTATAATACCTGACTGTATAATGCTTTAGCCATTAGACTACCTCCTTTTGGAATGAAAATTCACCAGCATAGTTCCACTAGTGAGTAAGAGGGGAGAGGAAGGAACTTCAAAATTTTGCAAATGCTACTAGAGTAAAATACAATTTAAAAGCTACAAATGCAGGAAGTGAAGACAAGATTGTGATATTTTAAAAAGAGATTCATGAAATTTCATAGCATTTTGTATCAAAACACAGAAGTTTGAGTATTCTCAGAGCTACATACAAATAAAAACAAAGGACATTTAAAAAAATGGCTGCAACAGAGCTTATGAAGTTGCATGCACAAAAATGCAATGTTTGTACTGGATTCGGCACTTGATCATACAGGCATCTAACTACCCTGTTGGTGTGAGCATATGCTATGTGCACCAGTGTCTGGTTTTCTGTGAATGCAGTTTTAGAGTAAGCTTTTAATGTTTTGGGCCCACATTGATAAAAATATCAAAGTAGATTATACCCAGAATTCAAAAAAATTCCATTAGGGCTAAAGTCTTTATACTGTCATTATCATCAAACTGAAAAGGATCCAGAAAATTATTGCACAACATTAGTGTGTTTTCCCGGCAGAGACTGTAAGGAAAAAGAAAATGTTGAAACTGAATTTACTCTCAGTTTCAACAGTCTTTCAGAAGTAGTCACCCTGCGATGGATTTTTTAAGGGAATTAGAAAAAAACATGAGACAAATATTTTTCACTCTGTCAGTAGAGGATTAATTATTGGTGCTATAAATGAGTTACTGCCTTAAAAGAGTTCTGGAAATTGAAGTGATATGGAATATTTGGAAATACCCATTTTAAACTCTTTTATACTCAGTCCTTGCTCTGGCCAAATCACAGTTGATTAGAAGCCAGCAAGAGTTTTGTCTTAATATAAACAAAGTAAAAAACTTCAGAATTTGATCCATTGATGGAAAATTAGAAATAATGATCTTGCATCTTTGGATCTTTAAGCACTTCACAAGCATTAAGGAATTATCCCCATTTCCTAGTTGAGGAAACAGAGATGAGAGATTAAAACACAATATTTTTGAAGTTGGGTCCCCAATATTAGGCCCCACATCTATATTTAGGCACTTCTGCACCAGAGTGCTGAGCCAGCGAGATGTGGCTGCTCCGTGCCTCTGAAATGTATGCCACTTATTTAGGTACTTAAATAAGGAGTTAAGGGCTTAATTTTAGTCATCCAAATTTGGAAATGTTGCTGTAAGTGATTTGTCAGATCACAAACGTAGTCTATGGTAGAGCTAGCACTAGTACCTGATTTTTGATTCCTAACACTGTTTTAAAACACAAGTCTTTCTGCCCCCACAACCATCCCCAACCTGCTATCCTCTTGAATTCTATAATTTATGGAAATACATGTCTCAGACTAATATTTCTGGAAATGCTATTTCAGTGTAAGACAACCAGTGTATATAACTCAGCACTCATGGCAGCCCAACAGTAACAATCAGTGTGTGATCCTAAAAGAAAATTAAGTTGATATAGGAACATTTAACAGTGAGTAAATTTTTTTTTTAAAAGAAGATTCATATATTACACTTTGTTTCCCCCACAATAAAAACATTGTACTTGAATTTTGTTCTTTGGATCCTACAAAAATAACAAAAATTAGTAAATCTGTATTTTAGGCAACAAGAATGCTAGTAAATCTGTATTTTAGGCAACAAGAATGAAAGATAACATCATGCATGTAATACTATAACTGATGGAAATTTTCTGAATGTTAAGATTTTGACCAAAAAAAAAAAAAAAAAATCAAAAATTGAATTGTTGATCAAGTGTCCCCTTTCAAAAACTTGGACAAAAATTTTCAAAAGATTTTCATGTTTTTCAATCAGCAATACAACGGGAATAATTTAAATTTCAAAATATTGTTCTTTAAAATAAAAATGTTTTTGAAAGATGCCCTTTAATATTTACCACTTTTAAACTATCTCTAGTACAAACCCTAAACATGATTTAATTGTAGTTCTAATATAAATTCTGTAGATATCTTATGCATGCTATTTCATTATCCATAGATACATGTAGTTTTCTTTGTAGACATATAGAAAGAAAAAAAAATCAGTGTATAATGGCCCAAGGAAATATATTTTTCAAAATTATACTGTACACTAGCTTTAAACACTAGAAAGGCTTAGAAAGTAATTTCCTATGGATAGATTTTCTTCTATCAGTACCAGTATAAAGGATGAACTAGAGCTGTGCAAATTCTGCAGTGCTTGGTTTTCAGTGTATATTGCAAATATCAGCACTATAGTTCTTTTTGCAGGAGTTTGGAAGTAAATTAACCACTGCAGGCTCATTTGGAGGTTTGACTTCAATGACCACCAACCTTCTAGTGGAACCTTTATCACCCTCTTCCTACAGAGCTCACCACCCCCAATAAGCCCTATGACCTTTATAATTGGTTTCAATGGGAAAATCTTGGCCTGCCTTGACACTGCCTCCTTTTTCTATGGGCCTATAAAATTTTACGCCTGGTCTTTGGTAACTGTCACTTTACTATAACAAATCCCAGTCTTTTCTTTTATAACAGAAACTTTGTAGATTTTAAACAGAACAATCATATGCAAAAGGTAGGCAGGACTCATGAGTGTTCATGAGGAGACAAATATTTATTATAAGGATTATCTTTCAGGCTGTACATTGCTAAACATTTTTCTAATGTAATGAATGAAGCTTTTGAGGATAGCTCAGGATTAAAAGTGGGTTTGGTTATTCCAACTGATCATTTGGTGTACAACTAGCATGACTAAGCCAATTTACTTACTTACCGGGCAGGCAGTTTCTTTACTTTGCACAACTCATCTGGGCATGAGTTTCTATAACAAAACTACTTATGGTGGCATATTTAGAAAGAGGAATTTCTTGTTCGTTCCCTCATTCCATTTCCCTTTTTTTTTTTTTTTTTTTTTGGCAGACAGAGATGGGATTGGATTTCCTGACAGCTGCTATGAGCCGAGAACAACTCCTCAAAGTCAGCTCAGTGAAGGTAGAAAGATACAACAAGGGGGAAAAGGGGAAACATACCCCTAGCCATTCAAATTTAAAAAATAGGACTTGACCTGGAGAGAAACTACAACTGTTCTAATGATATTTCACAGAGACTCCTGAACAGCTATCAGATTTGAAAAGATGTTGGGCCAGGTTGTGTGTTGATGTTGGTTTTTAAAAGTCACTACACTGCTCAGTGGATTAGTTAGTACACTATAGACAATCACTGTGGTAGGTACATATGTCAATCTTAGAAGGCTCAACTATTGATAGGTCCTCCAAATGCTATTTGCAGTAATGAGGAAATGTAATAGTTTATATATTATTCAAATGGCACTTTGATTCCAGATGCCAGTGTTTTTAACACAGGACCATGCAATCTGTGTCTAGTTGCCTGCTTGACTCTCTACATTAGATGTCCTGTATTTTTTCAAAACAGTCTTCAGCTTCCTTTAAAAAGGGAACATCATGATTTTTCCCGTTTTCACAAGCTCTTCCAATCCTTCCCTGCATGCTGACCTCTGTGAAAAGATGGAAATCTCATTTCCTGCCTCTGACAGAAATTCTCCAAGAGTAAGACTCTTAACCAACCTAGATAGTTATTACTGTCTTCCCCCCAGTCCTTCCCTGCCCTCCCCCATCCCAATCTCAACCCCCTACATCAGGTTCAAATTTGAGACAGGAAAGGAGAAACATTTTTTAATGTTCTTTCAGATAAAAGAAAACTACAGAAGATAACTGAAGTAATTTCCCTAGGGTAATATACATTTGTTTACAACTCAGCCCACCTCATGCTAGAAGCAGCGCCACTCATGCTCTGATACTTTCCAGTCTAGAAAGGGTTGTAGCAAGCAGAAATCCATATTTAGAGCAACAAGTGTACAGGGAGGGCTGTGGGAATGTCATACATAATAAAGCAAATAATAAAAGCTACTTAGCTTGAGAATAAGTGACCCCCTCCCCCCACTTGTGATAATCCTCTGGATATCTCATCTCCAGCCCATATAGCTTTGTCCCAAATATGTAAATAAATAGAGAGGAGAAAGACAATCTCACTTTTTGAAGCTGGTCCACTGTGTATGAGAGAAAGACTGACCCATGCCAGGATAGTCTAATGGTTAGGGCACTCACTTGGGAAACCTGAGTTCAAATCTCTGCTTGCCATCAGGCAGAGTGGAGATTTGAACCTGGGTCAATTCCCAATTCTGTGAATCCCATTTTTAGGCACTTAACACTCCTTATGCATTGTACAGGGAGCCTGAGTACCTAACTCAGGGTTAAAAGAAGAACAGGAGTACTTGTGGCACCTTCGAGACTAACAAATTTATTAGAGCATAAGCTTTCGTGGACTACAGCCCACTTCTTTGGATGCATGTAGTCCACGAAAGCTTATGCTCTAATAAATTTGTTAGTCTCTAAGGTGCCACAAGTACTCCTGTTCTTCTTTTTGCGGATACAGACCAACACGGCTGCTACTCTGTAACTCAGGGTTGTAAATTCCACTAGGTGGCAGAACACCTAAGAGTTAGACCCTTGGTGGGCAACTTGAGGCCCATGGGCTGCATGCAGTCCATCAGGGTAAGCTGATTGCAGGCCGCAAGACATTTTGCTGACATTGACCATCCCCAGGCATGGCCCCCTGCAGCTCCCAGTGGCTGCAGTTCGCCATTCCCGGCCAATTGGAGCTGCAGGAAGTAGAGTGTATTGTGAATATCACCACTGTAGTTCTTTTTGCAGGAGTTTGGAAGTAAGTATTATATATATAAAAGTCAATCATCTGAAAACCAATATATTTTGTTTGAAAACTGAAGATTTTTTTATTCAGAAATGCTACTACAGAGCCTTATGCTCCCATTTTTCTCCGGAGGCAGGGCTCCATGCTCAGACTATGTCTCCTCTCTTGGAAAGGGGAAGCAGTGCAAAACAAGAGTCCCTGGCTATGCTGCATCATGGGAGCTATAATCCAGAGGGGAGCCCAGCCCACAGAGGAAATTGGTTGCCTAATGTTTCCAAACTCCCATGAGGTACCATGGCAGCATATCCAGATCAAAATATTTCAGTTTTCAGGCATTCAGTTCTTTGATAAAAAAAACCCTCAGTTTTCTGCAGAAAGACATTTCATGAAAAAAATCTGTTAGTTGAAAACAACTTATAGAAAATTTTTGCCCAGCCCTACTTCTAATTCCCTGTTTGTAGAAAAGCACCTCAGAAAAAAAGAATGTCTGGCCTCTGGTCCCTTGTTCATTGCCAGTGGAGCTATACAACCCAACCAGTTGCGACTGGGAGAGGGCTACCTAACTTCTGTTTAGACTTCCGGCTTCTTCCCCTCCCCACCACAACACGGAACATCTAGAAAGGTTAGGGCCTATTAAACAGAAAAAAAAGCTAATAAGAGTGAAGACAGGCACATGCCACTCAAATACAAAAATGATGTTGCCTAATCCCGATGTTCCTAAGCTATAGTCCATAGCACAGTTGGTGGTGGTTGGTGTAGAACTGGCTGGTCACACAGTTCTGGCTCCTCCTTATTCTCAGCTATTAAATGGTATTTAGAGAGCTAGAAAGTTTCCTAACTTTACATTTCCATGTAGGCAGCAGCTGTAGTTGCCATAGGGATGTTATGCAATCACAGATGGGACAGGGGGGAGATATACAAAAACACTATTAAAATGTGATCCAGGTTATGAAAAAGTCTGAGAACCCTGGGTCTGACCTAATTGCAGAGTAATTTAAAGTGACAATAAGACTTCTATGATAAATTTGTTAAATATGGAATACATGTGGAAACAATTTAATACATACAGAGAAAGAAGGAAATGTATTAATTTCAAAAGTGATGCAATGTGACTTGGTTGTCCAGAAGCAACTGAATGAGGTTAATTTAGCCTGAAATTATATTACTATACGAATAACTTTGGGAAAGTGTTTAAACTTGCTCTAATACTTCTGGTTTTATATAGTACCCAAGATGGACAACATCCTCTTCCTAAATTTCATACATGAGAAATCACACTACCAGATGCAGACAATGCTTCGGCAGTTAGTTGCCTACTAATACTCGAAGACATATTGAAACAGTGCTCCTAGTCCTCTAAATTAGAGCAACACCAGGTACAATCCTTATAATTAGGGCTCACCTACACTACAATTATGATTTAATCAGAGAACAAATTCATAGTAAGGGTGCTTCTCAACACACTGCAAACTGTTACCACGTTGTAATGTTGCCATGTTTTAAGTAGATCTATCAACCTGCATACAGTAATTTCCCCTACATAATATTGAATTTGAAATTTTACATAAAACATTCATGATCTTGCATAACTGCTAATCCTTTGCATAACATCCTAGCAACAAATAGAGCTTAATTAAAATGGCATATTCTACATATATTTGTATATTCACCTATTTCCCCTACATAAGATTCATGTAATAATTTCAGTTTGACTGGAGATATACATCTATTTATCAGGCATAATATCATTCATATGGTATTTGTACTGGTATATGAAGGTCATTCTACTAAGATACTACTAGAAGGGCTCACTGGAGCTACATTTCCAAAATAAGCTAGAAGAAGATATTAGATCAGAAAAAGAAGGGCTTCCATGGTCCTCCAGCACCCAAAAGTAACAGATATACAAACATCTTTTCGTGAGCTTAGATGACCCAAGCTACATATATGATACTTGCCCCCCGGATTACGCAAACCCGACTTACGCAAATCCGCACTTACAGAAAAAGTTCCATAAGCTAGAAATGGCAGGGGGGGGGCAGGTTGGCGTAATTGTCAGGTATACATTTCCGACTTATGCAAAATTCGAGTTACACAAGGCGTTCGGGAATGGAACTCTTGCGTAAGTCGGGAACGTCTGTAGTGTACAAGTATGAACTACTGTGTGTATTCTGAGCAAAGTGCCCTATTTGTACCATGTATATGCTTCGTAGTGAATGTGCCCCGATTCTGTAAGTCACCTGTAAGAAATTCTCAAATTTCAGTAAGTGCACAAACTTTGCTGAGGGTAAATTAGAAAGAACTCAAAAGTACAGTTCTACTCTGAAGAGTGATAAAGGCACTTTTTACTTAACAGATCTGCTCTGTGGGCCAGATCCTGACATCACTGAAGAAAATGGGAGTTTTGCCACTGACTTAAATGGCATTCAGAGTTACGTCTGTTCACTTCAGTGATTGTAACTATGTGACTTTCTTAGGCCTGGTCTATACTACCCGCCTGAATCGGCGGGTAGAAATCGACCTCTCGGGGATCGATTTATCGCGTCCCGTCGGGACGCGACAATCGATCCCCGAATCGGCGCTCTAACTCCACCAGCGGAGGTGGTAGTAAGCGCCGCCGACAAAAAGCGGCAGAAGTCGATTTTGCCGCCGTCCTCACAACGGGGTAAGTCGGCTGTAATACGTCGAATTCAGCTACGCTATTCACGTAGCTGAATTTGCGTATCTTAAATCGACTCCCCGCTGTAGTGTAGATGTACCCTTAGAGTTTGTCTAACATGTAAATTATTCCAGAATAAGTTAGGGAATGAATTTAAAGCAGAAAAACCTCCATGTGTGAATACCTTTATTCCAGAATAGAGTGCCTTTTTCGATTTTTGCTTAAGCTACTTCCAAAGCTAGATAAGGCACTCTATTCTGGAATAAAGGTATCCATACATGGAGTTCTTCTTTAATTGCTATTCTGGAATAACTCCATGTCTAGATAAATCCTTAGTGGATAAAATAATTTATTGCTTTTTCCTTATGTTAGCTCTTCTGTGACATAAAGTTGGATATTATTTCTTACTATGTATCAACAGCATTATTTACTATCAAACAGATTGTCGCTGGCCCCGCTGTAGTACACACACAAGGGAGAGGCACTCAGGAGTATTTCTCTCTTGTAGGTGCCATGCCAAAACCAGGACCAATTACAGCTGCTGCCCTTAAGGTAGCCTCCATTCTCATGGACCTTCTAAGGCAGGGGTGGGCAAGCTTTTTGGCTCGAGGGCCACATCTGGGTATGGAAATTATATGGTGGGCCATGAATGCTCATGAAATTGGAGGTTGGGGCATGGGAGGGGGTGAGGGCTCCAGCTGGGGCTGCAGGCCCTGGGGTAGGGCCAGAAATGAGGAGTTCTTGATGCAGGATGGGGCTCTGGGCTGAGGCAGGGGGTTGGGGTGGGAGGGTGAGGGGTTGGGGATGCAGGAGGGTGCTTTGGGCTGGGACCAAGGGGATTTGGAGGGCGGGAGAGGGATTGGGGCAGGGGCCCGTGATAGGGACAGGGGTGCAGGCTCCGGGCAATGTTTACCTCAAGCGGCTCCCGGAAGCAGCAGCATGTCCCCCTTCTCACTCCTATGCAGAGGCATGGCCAGGCGGCCCTGTGCATTGCCCTGTCCGCAGGCGCCACCCCTGCAGCTCCCATTGGCTGTGGTTCCCAGCCAATGGGAGCTGCGGGGGCCACGCTTGGGGAGGGGGAAGTGTGCAGAGCCCCCTGGCTGCCCCACACATAGGAGCCGGTTGGGGGACATGCCACTGCTTCTGGGAGCTGTGCAGAGCAGGGCCAACCCCTGACCCCAGGAGCATGGCAAGCCCCGGACCCTGCTCCCCAGTGGGAGCTCAAGGGCCAGATGTGGCCCCCGGGCCATAGTTTGCCCACCCCTGTTCTAAGGTCTGCAGTAACAGGACTTCTCTTCAGCAGGCCATAGGACCATTTGAAAACACTTATGGAAATGTTTACACTAAAAACTTCATTATATGAAATTAAAGCTGCAGGCACATCTCACTGTTGGAGATGTCTGCATTTCAAAAATGGAAACAGAATAAATAATATTAAACTTTGCACATAGGTTGATGTCATCTTGGACTAGAGGACCAGCACCTGGCCTATGTGCCATTTAAGCCTTATTTTGAGAGCTTAAGCGGGACTTGAATAGCACCTAGTAGTGGCTTTCTGCACAAGGGTGAATTTCACCATTAGATAGCACTCTTCACCTCTGTATTTCAAAACACTTTACAAGAGCAGTCAAGCGAGCACTATTATCCATATTTTACAGGGGAGGGAATTGAGACTTACAGAAATTAAAGGTTCAGTTCAGTGAAGGCCATAAATCTTTCATTGACTTCCTCAGGTGTTGGACACGCCATTTAGGATCTGATGAAAGGTCACACAGCAAATCAGTAGCAGAAGTAGGAGGAAGAGAACCCTAGTTTCAGATTCCTAAAGCTCAGTCCACAATTGCCACCTACAATTTGCTTACTTATAAATCTAAAGATCTTGAATGGTCACATGAAAATGATTGGTACTAAATAGTGTAAATGTTTAGGTATATGTGCTGCATATGCTTTTGTTATATATGGAATCTATTGATAGGTGTCATATTTCAGGAAATTAGGACAATGGGAAGGGCACCTAGAGAATGAGAGCTGGAAGAGAAAAGTTATTCAGGAGATATGGGAAGTAAAACACTCAGGAATGGATTGGACTTGATTTGGGTACCAGTTGCCTAGAATCTTGAACCAAATAGCATTTCCATTCATGAAATTAGGCACCCTAAGTCTCCCAGTGGCAACATTGTTAACCCAATACATCCCCTCCTGGCTGGCTATGGTGCTACAGCAATGTTTGCCTCAATCTCCCTCGCTCCAACACTATCCTTCAGCCTCTTCCAGGCATAGGAGTGGCTTGACCTTCCAGCCAGACCACTTTACAGAGTCCTGCCCCAGAAGCCTTTAATAAAATCTAACAAATATTAAAAACTGAATCTTCATCCCAACCAGGCTCAGGAGGGTGCCTCTTCCTTGCAGGCACTCCTTGACCCTCAACAGTTTGGCCACCCCCGGCTCCTGTGCTTCAAAACACATACCTGTCCAGGGGTTGACATATTCCTCCTCTTACCCAGCAGTGCAGACAGACTCATCACAGCTCCTGCCTCTCATCAGGCTTCTAGCTCAGCCTGGAAGTAACTGGTCTGCTCTTCTTCCCTTTCATCTTCTCAGCTTTCCTTCAGATTGTTTCAGAGAAAGAACATTTCTCATCTCCTTCTCCAAGTAGGCTCACCCAGCTCTTTCTAAGAATCTCCAGCTTTTCTTCAGCTGGAGCTAATAACTAAGCCACCTGATCTCCAGCCAATTAGGATCAGCTGGGGTTTACTGATCCATCACAGACTGAACCCTTAAGAGCCAGCAAGTCTGTGACACCCTCAGCTGGCATCTGAAGTAGAATCAGACCAAAATCAGGTCAAACCCAATCTTGTGTGTTTTCCTACATCTGCCTAGAATACAGTGGATGATTGTTCTCTTCCATCCCAGTCACTGTGGAGTCCCTGAAATAATAGTACACAATAAACTGCCAAGAGCAGACAGGTTGAGGATTTATATATCTCAAGAACACTTTGCCCAGTTAAATTTGCAGAGACTTCATCTTCACTTGAGAGTCTATGCATTGGTAGAGCATATTGGCTTATGCTCCAATACATCTGTTAGTCTATAAGGTGCCACAGGACTCTTTGTCGCTTTTTACGCATTGGTAGTTGTGAACCATGCAGTAGAGATCATGTTGAGGTCTATTTCTTAATTTCTCATGCCCCGTCCCAAGCACTACTCCTTTTCTGTCCCTGGCACAGAATGTAGTTGGCCATAGCCTGGCATTCAGCTATAGAAGGCCAGGTGAATGCTAATTTGTATGTTTATTGCCAAGAAATACATATTGATCAGCTCTGACTAGATAAGGGGTACTGGGGTCTTGCCAAATGTACAATCTACTGGGGGTCACAAAATACCTAACATGAGGAGGAAAGTTCAGTTTTCTAAATTTACAGGTGCATTTTGGGAATGATTTTTACCTGGATCCACATGAGAAAGACTAGAGAAGCCAGAGGCACAGGTTACATTGAAACCTCTTGTTAGGTACACTATCTAAGAGCAGTGAAGAAATGTTCATACTACTAAAAGCAAGCGATCCATGATTCCAACTCTAAAATATGTCTATTGGGAAAATACTTTTCTCTGACCTCCTCATGACTCACCTTTTCTCAGACTAATACCCAACACAAAAATTTGAAACCCCAAACCACATTCTGGTATGTTCTTAGCTGTGGTACATGAGAGCATCTAACTTCAAAAAAGTATAGCTGTTATTCTTTCTTTTCACTTTTTCTTCAAGCATGCAATACTGTTGTTGTGGTTTAAATACTATATAGGTTTCCAATTAGGTTTTCAAACTTAATTCAGTTTTTATGGTATCTGCAATGAATCTGCAATAAAACTTTCAATAAATATATCCTTTCAGTATATAAATATATTCTTAAAATAACTTTCACTAAGTGCACTTTTAGGAACTATAGGTAGCCAGCACATCCCTTGTCCCGCGCCGCTTCCCGCAGCCCCCATTGGCCTGGGACAGCGAACTGCACAAAAATATCAGAAGCTAAATGTTTGTGTGCTCTCCTTGGTGAAAAAATTCACTCGTGTGCAGAGAGCCAGCACCAGGCTTCTATACCATGTCTTACATTAAAACTGATGAAGTCTAACAGTGTGAGATACCAGTACAACTCCGTGCTATTAAAGCTTTGATGAGAAGTTGAGGAAAGCTACCAGGTTTGCTTTAAGAATTATCAAATGTTTGGATTAGGAAAGTGAGAAATTAGGGCCTGATCCAAGTCCATTGAAGTCAATAGGTGTCTACCCATTGACTTCAATGGGCTTTCAAATTAGTTCCTACTGTAGTGTTAAATAAATCATAACTATGGTCATATGCAATGTATTGACAACGGACCATACACTGTTTTACATATGCACATGCTGTTCCGATCAATGCCAATGGGTCTTGTGCACATAAATCAATCAAATGGCTCGTATCTAAGGTATTTAGGTGCCTAATTGACATTGATTTCAAATATGACTGGACTTGGGCACACAACTAGTTGCACTGGAAGTCCAATACCATTTGCTATTGAAGATGTGTCCAGGCTTACCCTGCATTCCAGTTCAGGTATTCAATAGTTTCTTTGATACCAAGTACTACCTTTTGAAAATGTTAAAGTGCAGTCATGTACCCAGTTGGACACACGATTGCTGATTCTACACGTGCAACCCAAGTATATCTTCTTGACAGTTAGCCCTAGAGTTATTTCTGAGGACATGTTCTTGTTCGTCACCCAAAGGTTAAAAATATCACACACAAATCCACTGAATTCCAAGTAGGTGAATGTTTTATTTTCATGCTACATATTTTTCAATATTTTTAAATTTATAGGGAGAAACCTCCATGATTTAATAATGAAAGGTCATTTAACAAACGAACTCAAACTTAGATGTGTAAAGAACAAAAACAAACATTTTACTCAGAAAAATATGTTTTTCTTTTAAACACTTCATTTCTTCACGTATAATACTAACAAATTTAACTGATCTTTAAAGTTATTTTATTTTTTAAACAAAATGTTCTTTCCACTTCATCCCAGATGGCAAGATGTTGACTCAATACAAGGAATTTGGGAAGTTATACAAACAAGAACCTAGTCTGACAATCCATTATAAGTTGGCTAATATCCCTTTACTGCCAATAATCAAGGCTCTGCTAACATTTTAGTTTTTTCCTTTTTCTTTCTTAGTTTTTGCTGGGTATGTTTCATTCTGCTCAGCTAAATCGGCAGGTTTTCTTTTCTTTCTTTTATTTTATTTTTAAAAGAGCCCTTTCTTCCCTGCCTTTTAAAGGAAAATGTTTCTTTTGCAAATAAAGAGCTTAGAGTTATTATTTTTTTCTTGCAGGTGGATTTATAGACATGCTCATTATCAGGCTAGTTTCAATCACAATTTTCTCACTCCTCCCCCTAGTCCCTCTCTTCTGAGCAATAGCACACATATAAAGCAAGAGTGTTAGAGCCAAAGGAACATAGTATGGTATATAGCTATGGGCAGATAAAGAATTAACACACATACAGATGTTTAAGTTTGTCCCCAGGTGATATTTGATCTAAAGTCTTAAACCCAGGTTTGATCTGAACAGAGATGCCAGAGTTCTGGAGTCTTCCATGTTCAGAGTCCTTGACCCTAGTGGAAAACATCCAAATAAAACAGTTCTGCTAATTCAGACTTCCTTATAGGCTTCTTTATAGGGACCTGACATTACACTATAAATATTAAAGAGAATTTTTTTTGCAGAGGAGACCTCGGTCATCAATGTGTTGGCTCTGCCTCATCCACCATCCTGACGGGTTGGTTGGAGTCTCAGAGGTCACTCTAAAAACCAAACCTCATGCAGGGCGGTGCAGAAGAGTAACAGGTGAGCCATTGATGGTGCTTAATTTGTGCCAGAGCTTGCCAGGGCTGAGCCCTGGCACCTCTAGGCTTGGCAGTTCATAGCCCCAGCACCCCTGGGATTGCTGCATCAGTTCTGTATGTAAAAAAACTGCTTGAGCCCCAGCACCTCTTTCATTACAAATTAAGCACTGGCCATTGACTCGCCCAGTTATTTTAGGCTGCGAAGAAGACATCACTATATAATGCCATCTGTTTAGTTACTTGCAGAGCCGGCTCCAGGCACCAGGCAACCAAGCACATGCTTGGGGCGGCACCTGGTAAGGGGCGGCCAATCTTGGGGTCGCGGGGGGCAGCGCGGCGCGGCATTCCATGGGGGGGGGGTGCTCCGGCGGCGCGGCGCTCGGTGGGGGGGCGGCGTGGGGCACGGTGCTGGGGGTGGGTGGTTCCGGCGGCGCAGCGCTCAGCGGGGGGGTGCGGGCTCCGGCGGCGGGGGCTCGGCGGGGCGGCACTTTTTTTTTGCTGCTTGGGGCAGCAAAAAAGTTAGAGCCGGCCCTGCTTACCAGTCATTTTAAATAAATCTACTAAACATAACTAATTACTGAGGTATTTCCATTACTGTCTGCTTCATCTCAGATCCAAAGGTAAATTACACATTAAATTTATTCTCATCCTATGTGTTTATAACTTCTACTGAGATCTGTGGACAGGAGTTACACAGAGGGTGAAATTCACTCATGTGCAGAAGGCCAACACAGAGCCTTTGTAGCAATAATTCCCACTTCAGCCCTCAACTTAGGCCTTAAGTGGGACTTGTGCAATGCATAGGCTTTGTGGGGGCCCTCTGCTGAGAGGTGGGTTTCAGCCAGAGAGAGGAGAATTAGTAACCAGTGAAAACCAGGCTCCCTGAACACCTTCAAAACAGACTTTTTAAAAGTATTGTAGTATAATTCAGGTGCCGCCTGCTGTACAGAATCTCTTTCTAGCATTATTAGGGATAGTCTGAATATCCCCCAAATATTTCACTCCCTTCAGTATTTTAGTGACTGTAGTTAATCTTAGCTTACAGTAATTTGTACATTAATATCAGACAGTTCTCACCTGTTCCTCTTCCTAACTGTAAGAATTCCATGGCACACATTTGCTTAAATATACTTAAAATAGTGGTTCTTTGGCACAACTGCCTGCAGTTTTTGCAATCAATATGGTTGGTGTATCATGAACCACATGCAGGGGGTCCTATTTTTGATAGCCAGCACATTATCACAGCCAATCCCAATAGTTTATTCAGACACATCAATGTAATGTATTGCACACTGCCTATGGAATGTAGAGCATAGGAAGTTTTCACTTCCCTGCAGAGTGTAGCCACTGCACCAAGGAGAAATCAAAGTTATGCACAACACACAGAACTCGGCCCTTTGATATTGCCCCGGTGGAGCCAGTTTGCTTCATTAAAGTAGGACTGAATGAATAAACTTCCTCTATTCAGCAGCCATTGCAAGCAAAGAGTTTCAAAAGTTCTTGTAACATGAAGTTCTATAAAAGTGATTAAGTGACTTAGAAGCCTAAGTCTCATTAACTTTTAACGAGACTTAGGGTTCTAAGTCACTTAGGGGGGTTAAAATTTCACCCACAATGAGAATAATGATGTTTAACAGCTGTTCAGTTAATCAATACATTTTTAAAATACAACAAAAATTTACAACAGCTTTGAAACTTCCCATTTTTTAGCACTGTCTAACAAGAAAGGCAATCTTTCACTCTTACTTTACATTCAATATATTTTAAAATAATACAACCGTTTAGATTAGGTATTTTTAATTCCATAATAATTCAATACTGTGAACAACTGAAGAATTATCCTTGAAATTAGATGAAAAGATAGTACTGGAAATGCAAAAGTTTCAAGTATCTGGGTTCCAGAATCCAGGACAATGGAGGACAAAATTAGAGCTAGGATAATAAAATGCCTGGGTCAAATGGAGCTAGAGAAGTGGGGTAGCATGTGAAAGGAAGATAGCAGTAGAATTAAAAAGGAATGTCTTTAAAATGATGATTCATCCAGTTTTAGTTTAGAGTGCTGAGTGCTGGGCAACAAAAAAGAAGCATAGGCAAGTGAACATTAAGATGGATGAATGGTGTAAGCAAGAAAGATAGTGTGAGGAATGCAGACGCGGATGGTTTGGTCATGTAAAGTGCAGTTCTGACAACTATGTGGGTAAGAGTGCAACAGATCAAGATTGAAGGGGAAAGACTGATTGACACAAGAAGTAGTGGTGGGATGTCCTAAAGGAAGTGGTGTGATAGAAGGCATGGCATTGACTACAGCACTTTGGAAAGAGAGGATCTGTAGAGCAGACCCTATTTGATGGGATTAACACAAAGAAGTAGAGATCAGGTATTTTTACTAGGCCAGACCATACACTCTGCCACCACTGATAAAAGAGACAAAAACCCAGTAGATGTTGTCTGATGCAAGAGGAGTGTTATCCCCATGGACTACTTTCTCTGATCCCAATGGAGACCCTCTATGGGGTGTGAACAGGTTGAGAGCAGGACTGAGGGGATGTGCACTCTTCATGTACAATCCCCTCACCAGCTCAGTAGAAGAATCCACCTAAATTAATGCTGCCTATGAGGCAGCATAAACATATATGCTTCTCCTCTCTGTGCTATGGGGAAGGAGGGAGGACAGCTCTCAGGGGCTTCCCTCCTGGTCACTGTCCCTCTGGGGCAAAGAATGTCCAGAGGTGGTAAGGAGAAGGTGAGCATCTGGCCCCACCTCCCTCTGCACCACCTTGCAGAGCTGGCCACCTACAGCAGGATGAGCAGGCTACACTGTCCTATAAGGTGGTGCACCCTGAGCTGCCCTTTGTGCAGTAAGTCTATCAGGGCATGGTTTTGCCTCCTTGTACTCCCCAGGGACAGGGAAGCTCCAAAAAAACCCCAGCTTGGACCAGTGATATCACAATTTGACGTTGAGTCATTTTTCTGAATCTCTCACGTCTCATATGCCATAGAGGCTCACTGAGGGTTCACTGGTCTGTAACAGCCACACCTTTCAGGCCTGACAAACTCACTACTCCTGACACATTGCTGTCACAGTATTTAGCAAATAAAAGCTTATATCATATTGGTCATCATAAAGATTGTGAGATGCATATAGGTGTCAGGCAAGAAGTTGAGTGTATGCACTAAAAATATGTTTAAACTATGTAACCAGACAGGGTTGATAAACAAGTATTTCCCAGGCAAAGGAATGTTGATTCTGCCTAGATCTCTGAAGTAAGTAAGCAGGACAAGTCAAACACAATGGGCTGTCGATCCCACGCCATGAGGACGGGAGGTAAGTCGGAATAAAATATGTCGACTTCAGCCACGGTATTTCCGTAGCTGAAGTTGCGTATCTTTCATCGACACCCCCTCCCCTAGTGTAGACCAGGCCAATGTGGCACTAGCACTGCAGGGAACAAACAGCAGGAATGCATTTCAGAGGTGTATAGGACTACAAGTTGGGGGGAGGAGGGGTGTCAAAAAGTTATCCAGCAATGAGGGAGCAAAAAGGACAGTGCTTTTTGTATCCAGGGAACCTGGATCCTGGCTCTGGAGGCTGGTGACACTGAGAGGTTGCTGAAGGTGAGATGCTTATCTGAGATTTTAGCCTGCTACAGTTATGTTAGTCTCGTACAAGCGTGTTATACTTTTGTTTTATTTGTAACCATATCTGTTCATAGAATCATAGAATATCAGGGTTGGAAGGGACCTCAAGAGGTCATCTAGTCCAACCCCCTGCTCAAAGCAGGACCAATTCCCAACTAAATCATCCCAGCCAGGGGTTTGTCAAGCCGGGCCTTAAAAATCTCCAAGGAAGGAGACTCCACCACCTCCCTAGGTAACGCATTCCAGTGCTTCACCACCCTCCTAGTGAAATAGTGTTTCCTAATATCCAACCTGGACCTTCCCCACTGCAACTTGAGACCATTGCTCTTTGTTCTGTCATCTGCCACCACTGAGAACAGCCGAGCTCCATCCTCTTTGGAACCCGCCTTCAGGTAATTGAAGGCTGCTATCAAATCCCCCCTCATTCTTCTCTTCTGGAGACTAAACAATCCCAGTTCCCTCAGCCTCTCCTTATAAGTCATGTGCTCCAGACCCCTAATCATTTTTGTTGCCCTCCGCTGGACTCTTTCTAATTTTTCCACATCCTTCTTGTAGTGTGGGGCCCAAAACTGGACACAGTATTCTAGATGAGGCCTCACCAATGTCGAATAAAGGGGAACGATCACGTTCCTTGATCTGCTGGCAATGCCCCTACTTATACAGCCCAAAATGCCGTTAGCCTTCTTGGCAACAAGAGCACACTGTTGACTCATATTCAGCTTCTCATCCATTGTGACCCCTAGGTCCTTCTCTGCAGAACTGCTACCTAGCCATTCGGTCCCTAGTCTGTAGCAGTGCATGGGATTCTTCCGTCCTAAGTGCAGGACTCTGCACTTGTCCTTGTTGAACTTCATCAGGTTTTTTTTGGCCCACTCCTCTAATTTGTCTAGGTCCCTCTGTATCTGATCCCTACCCTCTAGTGTATCTACCACGCCTCCTAGTTTAGTGTCATCTGCAAACTTGCTGAGAGTGCAGTCCACACCATCCTCCAGATCATTAATAAAGATATTAAACAAAACCGGCCCCAGGACTGACCCTTGGGGCACTACGCTTGAAACCGGCTGCCAACTAGACATGGAGCCATTGATCACTACCCGTTGAGCCCGACGATCTAGCCAGCTTTCTATCCACCTTACTGTCCATTCATCCAGCCCATACTTCTTTAACTTGGCGGCAAGAATACTGTGGGAGACCGTATCAAAAGCTTTGCTAAAGTCAAGGAATAACACATCCACTGCTTTTCCCTCATCCACAGAGCCAGTTATCTCATCATAGAAGGCAATTAGGTTAGTCAGGCATGACTTCCCCTTGGTGAATCCATGCTGACTGTTCCTGATCACTTTCCTCTCCTCTAAGTGTTTCATAATTGATTCCTTGAGGACCTGCTCCATGATTTTTCCAGGGACTGAGGTGAGGCTGACTGGCCTGTAGTTCCCCGGATCCTCCTTCTTCCCTTTTTTAAAGATGGGCACTACATTAGCCTTTTTCCAGTCATCCGGGACCTCCCCCGATCGCCATGAATTTTCAAAAATAATGGCCAATGGCCAAAGGATAGTTTCCACTATCCTTACTCAGAATCACTTAAATCTCTATCTCTGTTAACAAAATTCTGTTTTATCATAAGTAGATCTCAGTCAAGTGTGAATTTTTAGTTGAATCAAACCACCAGTGTGTATGCTGTCTCACTGAAAATAGCAAAGTCTGTAATTTCTGTGAGTGTCCGGTGACAATGGCCGAATACTCCAGGGGAACTCCAGTGCTCTTCCATTGAATTATCTTCAAGACAAAGTCTGTGCCAGCAAATCTCTTTTACTCATGCAGGGGTGTGACACAATGACCTATGGTTTGGGGAGGGGCGCCAAGAAAGTTTCGCACCCTGCAACCCTATACTAAAAAATCTAATAGTGTGTCGATCAAAGTGCACTACAGAACTTCTGGTGGGTGCTGGCAGGGTCCTCACAGCCAGGTGTTGCGTCGCAGGCTAGAGTGACATAGATTTATACCCCAGCTTGCTATACTAAATTGCCATGTAAACAAGCCCCCAATCAGGCAGAGCAGGGACTTGAAACTGGGTCACCCATACATCACAAGCTAGTGCCCTAACCACCAAGCTCTAGAGTGTTTCTCTCACCAATTCTGATATGCCTCCTGGTGAAATGAAATAAAAATGTTCTCCAGTCCTAATTACAACCTTTTGAAAAACTATTTTTCCAAATCCTATAACATGCAGTGTAGCATGCTGCATGGAAAAAAATACTTGTCCACAAAAGTCTGAATGTTTGTGTTTGCTTTTCATGGTTTAAGGGTGACATTTCATTCATTACCCTCCACATAAGTCAGACATGGTGCCCAGGTTCTAAAGCCATTGGGAGATCTTACATAAAGATCATACATAATAAAATAGTACCAAGGCACAAGGGTGAGTAAAATATGGAGATTTAGCCTTAAGTCTCAGTTTCCATTCTTTCATGCCTTAATGTTATTTGAACTATATATACTTGAGATCTAATATGTAACAACATTTCTTCACCTGACCAAGATTTACGTATTTATGCTTATAAATTATGCCTTATTATCTAATTAGTTTAGTTATTTTAGCTGAATTTATGTGCAGGTAATGTGGCCAATTTGTTACATAGTCATTAAACTATGCATGATTTTTATTGTTAGAGTTTTCCCAAGTATGGACTAATTCCATCCTTTTGAGATGTACTTTACCTAGTGAATACTATGTTATTAAGCATTTGATTAGTATATTAAAAGCTAAAGATGTGTGACTAGTGAATTACCTAATTGTGTGACCTATTTTAATTTTTTTGCAGGATATGAGGTATTTCATTTTCAGTCTGGACCTGGGGAAAGAAGTTAAACGAGTTTCTAAAGGCACTCAGAGATCTGCCAAAAAAATTTAGGCTGTTTAATTCTGACCAGGCTTTAAAATTTTGTGTCTGGCTACACTCAACAGTGCAAAGACGCAGTACAGCATCTTAAATGCACTGACCCAACTTCCACTTGGGGCAATGGTGGCCAAGCAAAATATTCAGTTTGTTCTTGTTTCATAAATAATTATTATCAATGTTTTTGAATATAATCAGGAAGGAATGTTGATATCCAGGAATCAGACAATGTTGCTTACATTACAGTGGGTAGAGACATCATAGTTAAGACTGAGTTCTGTTTTGCCTTTGAAGTGGGAGATCAACCTCCTTGTTTTGTATGAAAAACACAATGGGTGAAATCCTAGCTCCACTGAACATAACTGGAGTACTTACTTCTTACTATATTGACTTCAATGGGACCAGGATTTTATCTAGTGCAGTAGTTCCCAAAGTAGGGTCCCCAGGCCTCTGAGAGTCCATCCCTTGAGCCTTGTGGGGGTCCATCTCTTGAGCGAGTGCCAGAATGCTCCACAACAATGTTTCAGCACTTTCGCTGCATGGAGGATGCCATTTTGTTCTCAAGATGGAGTCCTTCATGCAGTGTGACCTCTCATGCACAGTACATGCGAGCTCACGGTAGAATTGGTGTCCTTCCCACAGCATGATCTTGCACACACCGTGCGTGAGAGGTCTGGTAGTACCAGAAATTAAAGGGGTCCAGGACATTTAGTCAGATGCCAATGGGGCCCTTGGCGAAAAAGAGTTTGGGATCTAGTGTATCTGGCCTAAATTTTCTGCACATAGTCTGAATAATGCCTGAGACATTATGAATAATGTCTGAGGCATTTCAAGTAAATCTGCTAATTAGTTTGTGAGTTCTAATTATTTAAAATGGGCCTCACATTTGTTTTGCATTCCAAGTCTCATGATTGTTTAGGCCCCTCAAGCATCAAAAGTAGAAACTGTAGATAGACAAAAAGTTGGACATAGTGAGAGTTTGGGAAACAACGAGGAGTCTGGTGGCACCTTAAAAACTAACAGATTTATTTGGGCATAAAGTTTCGTGGGGAAAAAACCCATTTCTTCAGATAAGAATTTGTTTTTTTACCAATGAAAGCTTATGCCCAAATAAATCCGTTAGTCTTTAAGGTGCAACCGGACTCCTTGTTTGTGTGGATACAGACTAACACGGGTACCCCTCTGATACTTGGACCTCTGGGATTATACAATTATTAATGGGAAAACATATTAGCAATATTTGTAATAACTGAATCCTTATGTTCAGCAGTTAGCCAGCAAAGAGCATTATTTGTGCTGGCTACTTCTGTTCTTAGACACAATATGTGCAAACTTTTTTGAACAATTTAGGAGAGGAATGCACAATGCTTTTTCATATGCCCCAGTAATGTTCCTTGCATCTGAAACCAAGGGCTTACATGGTGCACAGGGAATGGATTTTGCTAGTCTATTTGTGGTTTATGCAGGAAAAGAATGGAGACTTTTTGAAGACCAGGATCTTTGACACAGTAGCAGTTGTTCTGACATAGGATGGGATCGCCATGAAACTGTTCTTCTTCTCCCGAGCAAGTGGAAGTACTAAACTCACTGAACCATTTCATAAAAAACAGGAGCTTCAGCAAAGTGCCCCATTACTTTGTCAAAAATAGTCATTAAACTATTTGGTACAACAGGTCAAATAAGAACAAATTAAAAATGGGCCAGCAAGTTCCCTCCTGGCCCAGGCTACCTGTGCCCCTCCCCACTCCCCCACTCGCACCCCCAAAAGGCCATACAGACAAACCAGAACCTGGATTGGTCACATGACAAATGACAATGACAAACCAACACAAAGGCAATACTGAACTTAAAGCCCCAAAATGAAAATGAAACTTCTAATGCAAAACCAAGGAAACGAAAAAAACAGCCAATAGGGCATACCTTCCACTCCTCCACCCAGACACACCCACACCCCTCCCCACTAGCACGCCCACCATGCATCAAAGAGAACACACCACAACCTTAAGTCTGCCCCAGTAGGGATGCCATCCTTCTAGCACCACTTTCCCCAAATTCCAATGTCCCCACCACCACAAACAGACCAGACTCCTCTCACCTCTTCTAGCCCTTGTGCACAGTTCTGTGAAGCTACATGTGCTCATATTAAGGAAGGTGGTGCTGAAAGACTGGCATCACTTCTGCCACATTTTCTCTGGTATATGGTGGTTTTGTGCTAGTGATTACAAATATTGCTAATATATTTAGACCAACCTTAACTGACACACAATGCAGCATATTTCTATATTAATACCTAGCGTTATAGCCAGCGGCATTCTAGCATAGATAGCAAAGGTAGAATTCAACGACTAAAAATTACATATGCTGTGGTATACACAATTACAAACTATACAAAATCCTATTATAAATAAGGCCCTACTTGAATTGCGGAGTGATTGACAAAAAATTGCAGCTGAGCTGCGGACAAGCGTGGAAAATTGCAGGAAAGTATTACTGGACCTTATTATTTGTGGTAATAAAGTCTATTATTACTTTTCCATGATTTTCCGCTGTTAGCCGCCTGGGGCTGACTGCAGGAACATGGGGCTGAGAGAGGGAGCTGATGCTGTCAGCTGCCTGGGGCTGAGAGCGGGGGCCCGAGGTTGACAGCGGCCACCCGGAGCTGACAGCAAGGGCTCCCACTCCCACGCTCAGCCCTGTGCAGCCCATGTCAGCCGCGCACACGGTGGGGCTCTTGCTGTCAAAATTGCAGTGGAGGCCTAATATCGCAGAATCTGCAATTTCTGCAATATTGCAAGTTCAGTGGGGCCTTAATCATAAATGTATCACATACACGTACATATTACTTGTGCACATTACATATTCACCTATGTGATAGTCGTTCAGCAATTGACCTTCAATGAGATCAGGAGCAAGCCCTTATTATATATCTACATTCACTAACCCAAATAGAAGACAGCATAGTCCAATGGCTAGGGTACTTGAGATTTGGCTCTGCTACTGATCTGCTATGCAACCTTAAACAAATCTCTTCTCCGCTCTGTGCTTTAGTTTCCCCTTCAACGATGGGGCCAACAATACCTATTTTCCTTTATAAACTGCTTTAAGTTCTATGGATCTATGTAAGAGCTAAGTATTAACATTATTAATATTCAAATGCAAAATATTAATTATAATCTTAACTCTAAACAGGATTTATATTGCAGATACATCTACATTAAAATAGTTATGCTTCTGTGAAATGGTAATGAAGGTTTAAGTGGGGAAGCAGTACATCCTTGTACTGTTTAACAAGAACCCCCCAGAACAACCTGCTGCATAAGAAATGGAAGGAGGATTTGATGGTGAACCAAGTGAACAATTAATCCTTTACTTTTACTTCATGCAATTTATATCCTGCAACACTTGCTAATCTTTTCAGGGCGTTACCTTTCTCTAAGAAAATCTAAACTGGAAGTGTTCTGATCAGGTGCAAATCTTTAGTAGGGTCTGTTTGTCAATCTGCAAGAGAGTGAGTTATGACATCCTGCAATATATTCTGATTATTTATTTCACTCTACATTAATCTCTTTTATGAATAATCAAAGATATGTCCATAATATTTCAACATCAAATTACATTAATTCTAATTGTACACTTTTCCCATCAGGCACAGTAATTCTCAGGTAAGTGTTTCTTAAGGTCAGGAGTAACTTAAGAAATCGCTCCTTTAGGAAGAGAGAAAAAACAGTGGATAACCCATCCTTTCATCTCCTCATCGAGGTTAATCCCTTCTTCTAGGTTAGGCCCCACAACCAGAACACTTTTCGGATGAAGTAAATTACAGGGTGAAGTACAGAATACTTCTGTGAATTATTTAAGAATGAAATAAAAGTGTATGTCTCTGATTTTCTATTGTTTTAGAATCTATTGTTTAAGTCAGTTGTCTTAGAACCTGATACAAAACACGCTGAAATCAATGGGAATCTTTCCACTTTCTTCAATAGGTGTTGGATAGGATTCTTTGTGAGCTATCATACTGGTAACATGTACAGCACAAAATTCTGGATTCAGTGGATTAAATCCATCTACCTAACCATTTATGATAATGGATTAGAGATTGTACCAGACACTTTAAAAAGTTTGCTATACTTTGTTTTACTGTGATTTAGTTATTCCTTCCTTTTTTGGTCTTTTGGAGAATGTGCAGAGGAAAGTGAAAAGCTGGTTCTCATGGTGAAGAGAACAATTCAAAATGAGCAGAGAATGAAGGGAGATGAGTTATTAAATGTAATGTATTTTCATAGCAGTGTATTTTCTGTTGATTGCATTGAATCTTCTGATTCAACATATGCTCCTGTCGTAACATTCTGATTCTTCAACAACCCAAAGACAGAATATCATCACTGCAGTAATTTTGGTTTATATTCCATAATTGTTTTCTGACTCTATGCTTCTGAAGATTTTGTGTATGACTCCATGTATGTTATTGAGTTATTACCTACCAATGACATTAATCACTATGACAGACAAGAAGCAGCCCTGTTCACATCCACTGAACTGGAACGTGAAATAGTCCCATTGCTAATGAGGATGATGACAGCCAGAAATTAAATTGAAAAGCCTCTGTTTATTCCCCTCTTTTTAAAATTCTTCTTCTTTGCCCTGTCTTTTCCTTGTCACCAAATGTGGTAGTTAAATATTAGGCAACTCCTCATGGAATTCTGTTAAACAGTTTCTTGTTGACAGACATATTATAATGATGATAAATGATGGACAAGAAAGTGGCCATTAAACTGTTATTACCCAACTGTAGGCCTTTAAAGTACATACAGGTTTTCTCTAGATTTAACTTATTTTCATAGGCCATGAAAAAGCAGTGTTACAGAACACAAAATGTAAATCATCTATGATGTAATACTGACCTGTGTGATGCCTTGGCAGTG
The DNA here is from genome assembly GCF_013100865.1 of Trachemys scripta elegans. Classification (NCBI taxonomy): domain Eukaryota; kingdom Metazoa; phylum Chordata; order Testudines; family Emydidae; genus Trachemys; species Trachemys scripta. The sequence goes on along the minus strand of NC_048302.1, from coordinate 58,739,858 downwards.
CTAAGGGTGCATTAACTTTCTTCACAAAAAAAGCTTTGTTCTGACTTCACATTTGAAAGCCTGCTTACTTTCTCCATGTTTTTTCTGAATAAATTAACTCCCATATTACTTGATACCACAACACAACGTCCCTGTCTAAAAAGATGAACTCATATTTTCTTTAATTTGGCCATGCACCCAACCCCTTGAATTGATTAAGGGCCTGCTCCTACACTCTTGAAGTCAATGGTGGTATTGACGCAATGGGAGGTAAGATCAAACTCTAAGCACCCATTTTTAAATTACAGTTTTAAGCACCACCTAGAATACTTAAACTGAATCCTATTTGGCTTGTTGGAAGAAGTGTAGGGATAAATAGGAATTTCATACATGCATAACCCACACTTGCAGTCAATATACACCTCTACCTCAATATAACAGTGTCCTCTGGAGCCAAAAAATCTTACTGTGTTATATTGAACTTTTTTTTTTTAAATGGAGATATCCCATCTCCCAGAACTGGAAGGGACCTTGAAAGGTCATTGAGTCCAGCCCCCTGCCTTCACTAGCAGGACCAAGTACTGATTTTGCCCCAGATCCCCAAGTGGCCCCCTCAAGGATTGAACTCACAATCCTGGGTTTAGCAGGCTAATGCTTAAACCACTGAGCTATCCCTCCCCCCCAAAGCACTTGCTTTGAGCACTTGCCCCATACCCAAACTTGCTTTGATCCGCCTGAGTGCGCAGTTCCCCCTCCCCCCCAGAGCACTGCTTTACCGCATTATATCCAAATTTGTATTATATCGTGTCGCGTTATATCAGGGTAGAGGTGTACGTATATAGCTTTCATTTAAAACAAGTTTAAAGACAGATAACAGAAGAAGAATTTCTCTACCTTAAACTAAGTCTGTATTCAACCACAGTAACGTAGTGAGGGAAAAAAGTGTCTTATGGCAGTGAAAATATTTAAGTAATAGTAGTAATTTTCACTCACAAATCACTTTCCATATGGAGGAGATAAAAGTTCTTTCCAGATATGGATTAGACCTATGCTATTTACCCCAAGTTAGGTAAGTGGGAGTCCCCTCTGCCAGGACACTAATAAGAAGACAGAGCAGTTTAAACAGAACCACGAGGGGAAAAAAATGAGCAGCTTTTGATGTCCCCCATACCCAGAAAACCTGCACTTATATGGAAGATGAAAAATAGAGAAAAACTAAGCTTAATTTTAATTAAAAAATTAAAGCCATCCAACTGTGTTGTGCAGTTATGGTGGACTGAAGTCTTTATGGTACCATATCTTCAGAATGTTAAAGAGTATGTGATGTTTTGACTGGATATTAACTATACAGAAATTCCTTAAAACAATGTGCAAACTAAGGAAATATACATAGGAGTTTAGCTAATTAATGTATTTACATCTAACTCTCCCTGCCAAGGGCCTAATCCAACACTTTAAGTCATTGAACATATTTCCATCGATTTCAATGGGCATTGGATCAAGCCCTAAATTTGGAAATGGAGAGGGGTTCTGATCTGAAGCCCATCTGCATTGTATACTTGTATGCGTGTGAATGCACGTGTGCACATGCATAGACTTTTTTGGTTCATCACCTCTCATGTTGTATAATACTCTTCAGTTATTTAACAAATAAGCTATGTAGTCATTTGTTTATAGGAAAAAGGAGGCACATGACTCAAGAACATACCAGATCAAAAATATTTGGAAAAGTAAAAAAAACATTTTGTTTATAGGAACTGCGTAGCAAAGTGAAGGCTTAACTGGATAATATATTGAGAAAAATCACATTATTTAACTAAAACAGAGCGTTGTTGAGTCATTCAATCTTGTGCTCTGTTCATCTGAAGAGCAGTGCAGTGACTGCCAGTTGTTCAGAAGTTGTTCTTGAGCCCAGAGCAGCCCTGTTGAAACCAGAAACAAGCCCTTCATTTCACTCAAAATTCAGATGTTTAATTATGGGCAGCACAACAATAAGAATGAAGAGCAGAGGCACCCGCCAAACTGTTCACTGCATGAGATTTATAAACATGTCCTGCATTCAATTAACATTCTTGCCTTGACCTCATGCAACAGGTTTGTTTGAATGTGAAGACAGACTGAAGTAATTCACAAGCATTACTGTGTGTGTGTGTGTGTCTTATTCATTTTATTTTCTTGTTGAACTGAGGGAGTAATTAATTACATTATTGTACAACTTTTAACACATATTGGTTGTTTCTTTTTTTTTTAAATGTTATATATAAAAAAAACTCTCAAGTTTGAGATTGCAGGGCCCTAAAGAAATATTTTTCCTGCTTCTAAGAAATCCTGTTCTCATTAGGTTGTTCGTTTTTATGTCCAGCTACTAAGTTGGAAAGATTTTTTTCTTTAAGCATAAGATTTGCCTAAAGTAATAGTTTTTTCTGAAAATGTTCAAAATCAAATCCATTGCAAGTCAGTTCAATTGATTCGCTACTGTAATACAGCCTGTCCTCCATTCAGGTGATCAATGTTTATTTGATCATTTACTAATGCTGAGGTGTTAAACTAAATACAAACAAATGGCCATTGGTTTTAAAAATATCAACTGGGCAAATCACCTATGATGAGGCTAATGAGTTGCATTACACTAGCACCCAAAATGTGCTGATGACTGTATAGATGTGTCCCCCTTAGCTTCCATTCTCAGAGGATGACAACACATGCAAAAAGTGAGGGCAAAGGGAAACGACACACAAGCAAAGTGTTCCATGTGTTTTTCGGGGGGGGTTATATTATATTACATGCATAAGAGTACAATCACCACCAGCAGCTCATCTCCTTTTTGCTCTTTCAGAGTTCTGTCTAAATATTTGCTACTAATACCAAGATCTGCACATGCGCCAGTTCAACGTGTGCCATGTCCTGGGCTTCACAGTGCATTGCAGCAAGGTGCTGGGAGGTCAAAGTGGGTGGGCAGGACATGCTGTTGTTCTAAGGAGTTGACTCAGCAAGGTACTTAAGCGCATGAATAGTCCTACTGACTAATTACAGTAACTGATTACACTAATGGATTAGTTTTAAATAATATTTTATAATATAGTAATAGGTGTTGTTATAGATCCTAATGCAAATGACAAATATTAATGATTAAACTTTGCAAGAACCCCGGGTCTTCTCTTTACAGATGGGTAAAACAAGACAAAGGGAAATTAACTGCCTCACCCATAAAAATGAGTAGCAGAGCCAGCAATAGAACCTAGGGATTCTGATTCCTAGCCCCTAATAGAACTATTTGACAACATGACTTTTTTTAACATTTTGCATAATTTGATACTTTCAAGATGCAAGCAGCATAGGTCACTTTTGCTTCAGGCAGGAATTTATAGATAAATAGCTCATAAACCAAAACAGTCCAAAAATTAGTAGGTAGGCACTTTTGTCCCAAATCTGAATCTTCATCATTAAATAACCTAGTGGAATAATGTAAAGGTTTGAATTAATCAGATTGTCTGGTTATACACAGAGTGACTTGTATAGAAGCTCACATGTATATACACACACACTATACAAGGCACTCAGACTATGGAATGAGGTAATCTGATTAATTAATAAACAGATGAGAATTCTGTATGGTGTTTTTGTTTATGCCTAAATAATAATGTCAATTAGCAAGAACATTTGAAAAAGTGGTTTAAATGTTAAAAAAGAGAAAAATATTTCTGAAACAGTCACAAGTCATTTAAAAAATAGTTTTAGGATGATGAAAAACATAACAGAGTACACATTTCTTTAGACAATGGTTACCTTATTCTTTTATTATCTGTGCATGAAATATAAATGCGTTTTTTGGGATCTGTTTAAAAATCTGTTTCTCATAAACAACTTGGCATTTAGCATTTACTAGCTACAACATTCACAGAGAAAATGCCAAACTATCAAAAAAGAATCATTATTGCTTTAATTTTATTATATGTGGTGGTTAAAGTTTAGATGACTAGAAGCTAACTTAGAGGAACTAAAAGGAAAGTGAGGGATAATAAAGGTTAAATCAGTGTGCATCAGTACTCAAAGCAGGATCTCAAGGAAGCGGAGTTCTGGAAGATTTTGTGAATTTAAAAAACAAAAAAAATTATTGTTTTACTAAAAAGGAGAAAAAGTGATACAAGGATTTAAAAGAATAGAGTAGCAAAGGAAGCAGTCAGAAAGGAGAGAGGGCACAGTGGGAAAAGCAGGGGAGAACACAGTAAATGTGCGGGCTGGTTTGCATCTATTTCATTAGGCTCACTCCTATTTTACAGGACTTCCCCTGTGTTATGCTCCCCAGCTCAGAGCTGTACTGCTGCAACATGAGTTTCCCTCCTTTCTTCGTCCCACTTGAAGGATGAGTTGATATCAAGTAGTAATCCACAGTCACCATAGAATCCCACCCACAATATATACATATATGTACATGGGGCCTGGTTCTGTCCATACTGGTGTAAATCAGGAGTAACTCCACTGACACCAATTGAATTATACCAGTGTAAAAGCAATGGGAAATCAGAATTCAGTCCTCATTGTTGCACCATGTAGATGAGATTGTATATACGTGATACCTTGGCTACTTGAAATTCCAAAAGAGAATCCATGCAGCACAGGGGAAGTGAGAAAATAAACAACCCTGGCCATGATATTATGGGAGGGCAGTAGCTACATATTCAAAATTAGACAAAACTTTTCCCCACAAAATTGCCTGGTATGCATGGCACAATGCCAATACACTGGATGGCAAAAGTTTTCCATGTAGACCTCTCCTCTAGCTGCATCTTCCTATGGTGTTAAAGAGGTTTTCATATGCACAGACATTGATGTCCATGGTTAATTGTGCATAATTGGATCAGTCCTAATCCCACTGAAGTCAATTAGAGAACTCCCACAGATTTACATGGGAGCTTCCCAAATGTTACTAGAGTTAGTTTATTTAAGTGTCTTGTATTAACATTTAAATGTATAAGCACAGGAAGTTATCTTCCTAGTCACCACCCAAAACTTTTTTAAGGTGATATTTTATTGTTGCCATCTTTCAGGTGGGACTTCAAGTTGTATTGTGTGACAGACTTCAGCAGTGTAGAAGCCAGTGGCATTTGGCGGGGGGGGAGAGAGATAAAGCACTAAGAATATTAATCATGCCACTGAAAACAGAATACCTGAATATATTCATGCATGCCTGTTGTCTACCAGAGTCATTTGACTTTGCTGAATGCTTGACAAGCCAACAGAGAAAAAGAGCTAGAGCAAGAGCTGTAAAGAAGTGAACATGAATGTTAAACTATCTTAACTTTTGGCAGCTCCCTCATCTCTGTTTTCTTGCTTCCTGTTTAACAGGCCCTTTACAGAGATTTATTGCTGATGTGTGCAAGAAAATTACTTATATGCCTCATATTAGTGTAATAATATTTGCTCAGTAATACTTTTTCATAAGGAATTTCTGGTTGCAATTATCCCTTGCAACTAATAAAAACAAAAGCTTATGTAGAATTATACCATTGGTAGTGTTATTTTAAATTTGACTTAAGATGTCTGTTGTTGTCTGTTTCAGGTCTAAGAACCATATACTGTACTTTGATAACAATGGGAGTTCTGTGAATGGATCTAGTGCAATGAATAGTCTTCAAAATGAGATTGGTCCCAAAATCATGATTTTTTTTTAAAGGGTTTGAGGTCTGTCTTGATTTTTGAACTCCTTTCTACCCCAATTAGTGTTGTCAAGTTGCTAATGGTAATTTTTCCTAGTAAGAATTTCAAAGATTTGTCCTCATATCACGCTTGCATGATATACCAAGAGCTAATTACACCTATAAGAGAAGTGGAGCTGAAGGTACATATAGGTCATAGCTCTATATGTACAAGAGTTAGCATAAGGGCCTGGTATGACTGTATATGGCAAAACATTGTATTTAGCAGTAATTTAGGGCTTGGGCTAATATTCTGTTGCATTTTTATTCTTTGGTTAATGGGAGTGGTCTCTTTAAGATTAGGTGTGCCAGCCTGAGGGTGTTAGCTGAGAGCAAGTGTAGGAGGCTTTGACTGTGTATCCAACAGGGAAAACCTGGCCTGTGTAAACACCAGGCAGTTTAGAACCTGATTTAATAAACGTATCTTTCCAGAAAGCAGCCTCATTGTCAAAGATGTAACATGAGCACTTATGAGGGACTGAATGCCTCTGGTCATTTGTATAGAGCCTTCCACCTGTAGGTCACCAGTCTGACTTGTGTCCAGATCAGCAAGGTTTGCAGTTGTTCCCATATAAAGGAAGGTTGGTAGCCCTGAGATGAGAGAAGTTCAGAGAGTCTCAACTCAGTCCCCACTCACTCGTGCTTTGTGCTAGATTATGAGCTCTTTGGGGCATGGACTATCTCTTGGTATGTATTTGTACAGTGCCTAGCACAATGAGGCCTGATCTCAGCAGAGGACACTGCTGAGACACCCTGAAGCAAGGGCCAAAAATTGCCTTATTCATCATAGGTTTGCGAGAGCTAGTGAAACTTTGTCACACACATCAAGCATTGATAGGGGAAGTCAGAAGAGACCAAAAAAACATGATTTTTTTAAAAAATCTCATTATTTTGGGGATCTGCCTCATGTTTTTTGAGCTTTTGGGTTGGCAATATTGCACATGCAACTGACGTTGACAGCAGTAGGATTGGCTCACATCTGAGAACAGAATTTGACTCAGTTTCAAGAGATGAATACTGGGTAATAAAAATCTCACGGTGAAGTTTTCAGCTGAAGGCAGATTTTCATTTGCAAATTTTGGCCTAACTCCATTTGATCATTAGAAACATATATGTGAACATTACAGCAGAGGGGACAGTGGAAGGGAGAGAGAATCTGATTTTTGTATCCTTACAATACAAAAATTGCTCATTTTTAAAATATTTGTATTTTTAAAAATATATTTTATAGTCATGTCTTGCGAGAACCACAGCATCCAAATGAAACAACCAGCAAACAAAACCAAAGCTTAAAAATTCAGGATCGTTTTTAACTGTGGTGCACCTCCACTAGCTTCAGAGAAGATAAATCAAGGCTGAATTTAGCTCCAGGTATTAAACTGATTTTCAAAAGAAATCATTAGATGATTAGGCTCTAACCCTTCAAGGTGCCACAACAGTGGGAATTGAGGATCCTCAGCATCAGGCAGTACTCAACGTCTTCCAAGATTGGTCTTTAGCAGGGCCGGCTTAACAAGCAGGTGCTTGGGGCGGCCAAGGGAGAGGGGCGGCACCTGCAGCAATTCGAGGGCGGCAGGTCCCTCATTCCCTCTAGGAGTGAAGGACCTGCCGCTAAACTGCCGCCGCCGATCGTGGCTTTTTTTTTTTCTTTTTTTTTTTTTTGCTTGGGGCGGCAGAAATACTGGAGCCGGCCCTGGTCTTTAGGCCCACATCAACAAAAGTTATTTAGACACTTAACTCCTTGACAACAGGACAGCCATCTCCTAAGTATCCCATCAGGCACCCTCTACAGTTTCTCTCTTCTTCAGCTCAAGACTCTCTAAAACAACCTGCCAGAACACTCATCTCTGGTTCAGCCACACCCTTCCTAAGGGCTAGATTTATTAAAACAACAAAATCAATCCCAAAATAAAGCTCTCAAATCTTCAGTAAGTCCTTTCTCCCTCTCTTTCCCACTGGGGATCTCCCAGACTCTCCCTGCCTCGGATCCTTTTCCCCTGAAAATTCAGGGCATTCTCCTGCTGGACTCTACTCACTGCCAGCAGTCTCCGTAGTTTTTCCCAATTCCCACCTGATATCTCAGGGTTTCCTGCTGGAACCTTACACCCGAGAGCCATTCCCTGCTTCAGTATGCCTCTGCTGGCTCTCACTCCATCCTCATTCTGGTGGCTTTCCCCTCTCTGTTCCTTCCTGCTGCTCTTTACAGGGGAATTAGTTCCTCCTTACCTATTGGATTCTACTATCCCATGCCCTATCCCAGGTATGGCAGGCAGGGCTAATTGGACAAGGCTGGCCAGCTGCAGGCCACCAGCACTTAAAAGGACAGGTCACTCCATTGCACTCCCATTGAAATCAATGGGAGTTATGTGCCTAAATATCTTTGAGGATCTGGGCCTTAGGTCATAAAGTGGACTAATCATGTATTCCTGTCTCAGTTTCCATTAGACAGGGATCAACATTAATAAAAGGTAATCCATATATACTAAAACATAAAAAAATTAGTTCCAAAATACCTATTTAAAACTGACATGTTTGTTTTATTAATATACTAGAGGGCTAGAATATGCTTCGCCAATGTTAGAAAAATATCCAACCCAAATATAATTCAAACCTAAACCCAGATCAGAATAACCTCAAGATGAGGAGGAACTTGAATCCAGATCTTAAGTTTTCAGTTGATCTCTGTTCTCTATAATGGGCCCATGGCAAAATCTGAATACCACTGAAACTTGTGGAAATTTGGATCCAGATCCTGACACCAGTTTGCAAATGGCTCTTATCTTTATAACTGGGTGGAGAAGCCCTCCAGATCCGAACACCTCAAACCTAGCAAAAGTTCAAATCTAGATTGAAATTGTGCAGCTGATGCTTCTCTATAAATATAGGGAATCCTCTTCCAGTGAAGTCATTCTCTTTTTGGAAAGAACAATTTACTATAAATGGAGATAAAACCAGTGAGGTTGAAATCTGCATATTACAATGTATTGAAACAAATGTGTACTTTCATTTCACTTCAGAAACAGCACCACTACATCCATTAGCACCAGGTTCTCAAACAGATTTTGTCATATAGCCATTCTAAATTATGTCTGAGGCTTTAAGAACTGTAATGACTGTATATGGTTACTGCACCTTTCTAGTCTGAAATATTTTGAGTGGTAGAGTTCAAAAGACTTTTCAGATGGAAAGAAGCTGTTAGTTGGAGACAACCTAGGAATGAAGAGGACTGACTGCAGTTTATAACTTGCAGTTTGTTTGTGAGATTTGTGCAAAAAATCCATGGTCAACTGTGTGCAGCCATACTGCTTCAAGGGGAAGCACTGGAGGCATTTTGCTTCAAGGAAGGAGCATGCCCTTGGAGTTTGCAGTGTACAGAGGCTGTGTGCCTGTACCTACAGCCAGCTGTGGGGTGCAGCTGTTATCCCTTGGTTGGTCAGTACAAAGTGGGTGGAGCCAGGACCTCACTTCCTCCCCTTTGACGCATTGTGTGGCCCTGGGGAATTAAGCCTCGGAAAGTTCTTGTGCTGGTTGGAGCTCAGGGGCTGCAATTCTGCTGGCCCTTTCCCTGGGCCTCGCAAAGAGTGGGGAATGGAAGACTCAATGTGACCTCCCCTACACTCTGCATAATAGGGAAGGGCCAGGCAAACTCTGACCCTTGATTATTTTGTTATTATTTTATTTTCTTGTTGTTGCTGTGATCCTATTGAAGTCACTGTAGTCCAGTCAAAAGACATGACTTGCAGATCTGATTTTGGGAGACATAATGGTTAGATCTGAAGATACATCTGCAGAAATGCAACGTATCTTTTTACTTTTTATAGATGTAGACAATCCAAAGGCAGAAGGTAGCACTATGATCATATAGTCTGACCTCCTGTATAACACTGGTGACAGAACTCCCCTAAAATAATTCCTTTTGAACTAGAGCTTATCTTTAAAAAAAAAAAAAAAAGCATGCCAATGGTGGAGAACCTACCATGATCCTTAATAAATTGTTCTTCTAATTCTTCATATAGAATTATTTGAAAGCAATTAAAATATTCAAAGAAAATAGGTTTCCTTCTGGAACCTTTTGTGAAAGATGCTGTACAAATTGGTTGTTGGCAAATTAATGAATGACATTTCTGTATCACACTTGAACAATATACCAGTTATGTACAGGGGTCACTATATATTCACCACTGCGGTGAAATTCAGGAGCTGTTTTAACATTGCATGAAAACACTAGAAAGCAATTAAGCGTGTAAAGTGAATAATATCTTTATCCCATTCAAACTGCAAGAGGAATCTAGAAAGGAAGAACGCATTTACCTGAGTTTGAATTAGGTCAGGATGCTGGGATGTGTCACAATTTAATACCATGCTTCTTGGGAAAATTGCCATGGGATCTTAAATAAGCACAAATGGTCAAGAACTTGGTTTTAAATCTTATCCAAAAGATGATACCTCCAATTACTCTCATAGGGTATTGGGTCAATGCAAGCTCAGTAGGAAGAGTGCCACTTGGTGAATTTCAATCACCAATAACTCCAACACTTGAATGTTATTTGAAGGTCCTCCATTCAAACACAGACTCATCCTAACCCTTTATAGTTTTTTGCAACCTGAGAGGACCATTCTGCCGGATTGCATGGTTACAAAAGAGAAGAATTAATAGAACAGAGAGAGATGGCACTGTTATATATTGCATAAGCATTCAATGTAAACTTATTTCTAAGAAGCACATTTACATGGGAAGATAGTTCTGCTGAAAATCAGCCTATTTGAAAATATTCCTACTTTACCTGTAGCTTTATTTCCTTTATCCTGTTCAGCAGAACTGTGCTAAACATTTTTCCAAATCAGATTATATACAAATGCAATGAATATGGAGATTAAACAGGAAGAACTGAAAGTATTGGTATATAAGCTAAATTATGACTTAATTGGCATCACAGAGACTTGGTGGGATAAGTCTCATGATTGGAATATTGGTATAGAAGGATATAGCCTGTTAAGAAAAGACAGGTAAGATAAAAAGGGAGAGGTGTTGCATTATATATCATGAATATATACACTTGTTTTGAGGTCCAGAGGGAGGTGGGAGGCCGACCCATTGAGAGTCTGGGTAAAAAAAAAAAAAAAAGAGGGGGGCGGTGGTAAAAATAGGGTTGATTTTATGGTCCAAGTCTAGTATAGACCACCAATCAGGAAGAAGAGGTGAATGAGGCATTTCTAGAACAAACAACAAAAATATCCAAAACACAAGACCTGGTAGTAAGAGAGGGACTTGAAAAGACAATTGTTGGAAAAGTAATATGGCAAAACACAAAATTTCCAGTGAGTTCTTGGAATGTATTAGGCACAACTTTTTGTTTCAGAAAAATGGTGTAAGTAATCAGGGGGATAGCCATTTTAAAATTGATTCTGATCAACAGGGAGGAACTGAAAGCAAATCAGACAGTAGAAGGTGTCAAAGTTAGACTCAGGACTCATAGTTTGTCAGACCACTCTGTTTTATTAGCACAGCGCTCTATTAATAACACCCAGATAATGTGAGCCCCCCTGCAAGACCCAAACAGTCTTATTTATACAGATAAAAGGGCGTGAACTAAACAAAGGGACAAAGAGAGCAAAATTGTAAAATTTACCTGGGGCACAACATGCATATCCTACTTCCTTACTAACGCTTATCGATCTAAGGCTAATACTTCACCAAGTGGAGCAATTGTTCTATCTTAATGTCTGCTTTCCTGACACCTGGATTGCAGCATTTCTCATTTCTACTTAAAGGCACATACAGCATTCTTTAATTCATTCTGTTTCTTTAATATAATTCATTTCACTTTCACAAAGGCAATTTGATAAATTTCATTATTCTAACGAAAGGAAGGAGTGAGAGCAGCAGAATAAGGACAATGGAATTCAAAAAAGCAGACTAACAAACTCGGAGAAATGGTATGTAAAGTTCTATGGGAAGAAAATCTAAGGGAAAAAGGAGTTCAGGACAGCTGGCAGTTTCTCAAGGACACAATATGAAAGGCACAACTGCAAACTATGTTGATGCAAAGAGAGATAGGAAGAATAGGAACAGACCATTATGGCTCTATCAAGAGCTCTTCAACGATCTGAGAATGAAAAAGAAATCCTACAAAAGTGGAAATATGAACAAATTGCTAAGGAGTACAAAAGAATAGCATAGGCATGTACGAACAAAATCAGAAAGGCTAAGGTATAAAATGAGTTACACCTAGCAAGGGACATAAAAGGCAATAGGAGGAGGTTATTTAAATACATTAGGAGAAACACATTAGCAAGAGAAAGAGGAAGAAAAGTGTAAGGTTCTCTACTTAGGGGGAAAGGGAGCTAATAACTGATGATATTAAGAAGGCTGAGGTGTTTAATGCTTATTTTGCTTCAGTCTTCAATAAAGAAGTAAATGGTGGCCAGATTCTCAACACAATTAATGTTCACAACAAGGGGGAAGTAATGCAAGTCAAAATAGGGAAAGAACAGTTTAAAGCATATTGAGGTAAATTAGATCTATTCAACTTGCCAGAGCCTGATGAAATTCATCCTAGAGTTCTTAAAAAACTAGCTGATGCAATCTCGGAACCACTAGCAATTCTCTTTGAGAACTTCTGAAGGACAGATGAGATCCCAGGGACTGGAGAAGAACAAACATCATACCTATCTTTAAAAAGGGGAACAAAGAGGACATGGGAAATTATATATCAGTCAGACTAACTTTGATACTTTGGAAAGATACTGGGATCAATTATTAAACGATCAATTTGTAAGCACCTGGAGGATAGTAGGATTATAAGGAACAGCCAGCATGGATTTGTCAAGAACGAATCATGCCAAACCAACCTAATATCCTTCTTTGACAGGGTTACTGGTCTAGTGGATAGGGGAGAAGCAGTAAATGTGATGTATCTTATTTTTAGTAAGGCTTTTGGCACAGTCTCACTTGATATTCTCATAAACAAAGTAGGGGAATGTGGTCTAGATTAAATTACTATAAGGTGGCTGCTCAACTGGTTGGAAGACAGTACTCAAAGAGTAGTTATCAATGGTTTGCTGTCAAACTGGGGGTCAGTTCTGGGTCTGGTACTATTCAACCTTTTCATTAATAACTTGGATAATGGAGTGGAGAGTATGCTTATAAAATTTGCAGATGACACCAAGCTGGGAGGGAATGCAAACACTTCGGATGGCAGGATTAGAATTCAAAATGACTTTGACAAATTGGAGAATTGGTCTGAATTCAACAAAATGGAATTAAATAATGATTTAGGAAGGAAAAATTGAATGCACAACTACAAAATGGGGAATGACTGGCTAGGTGGTAGTACTGCTGAAAAGGATCTGGATGCTCTAGCAGATCACAAATTGAATCTGAGTCAACAATGCCATGCAGTTGCAAAATAGGCTAATATCATTCTGGGGTGTATAACAGAGGTGTTGTATACAAGATACAGGAGGTAACTGTCCTGCTCTAGTCAGCACTATTGAGACCTCAGCTGCAGTACTGTGTCCAATTCTGGGCTCTGCAATTTAGGAAAGATGTGGATACATTTTAGAGAGTCCAGAGGATAGCAACAAAAATGAAACAAGGTTTAGAAAACTTGACCTATGAGGAAAGGTTGAAAAAACATGGCATGTTTTGTCTTGAGAAACAAAGACTGTTATAGAGGGGACCGGATCAATTGTTCTCCATGTCCCCTGAAGGTAGGACAAGAAGCAATGGGCTAAATCTGCAGAAAGGGAGATTTAGGTTTGATATTACGAGAACCTAACTACAAGAGTAGTTAAGTTCTGAAATAGGCTTCCAAGGAAGATTGTGAAATCCCCATCGTTGGAGGTTTTTAATAACAACTTTGATAAACACCTGTCAGAGATGGTCTAGATTAACTTGGTCCTCCCTCAATGCAGGTGGCTGGAGTTGACTTCTTGAGGACCCTTCCAGCCCTACATTTCTATGATTTTATGATTAGAAAGTGTTATACCACCCAATTTACAATCCCTCTTAATGGCTTTCTTAGGTAGTCTCACTTTATTTTCCATTCCACTACGTTAATGCTGTTCCTTTTTGTCATAGTTGGTTCAGATTTAGTAGATGCATTAGCCACTATTTCACATTTTTCTTCAGCATTTCCAATGCAGTTCGAGCTTCTTCTGCAGTTTTATTATTTCTAAGATTTCTGCCACAGTGGTGGCACACCATAATTTCATAATTAGCACAGAGACCATCATTAGATACTTAAGATTTACAGTAATATCAATCAATGCAGCAAAAGTGTTGTGACAAAAAGTTCCTCCTCTATCTTGGTGGGTCCTGCGCTTATTGGTGGATTTTCTTGCCTCAGAGATTCACCATGTGGGTTGGGGAACAGCCCAGAGAAAATTCCCCTCTGGAAGAACCCACAGTCCAGGTCAATTGGGATGTTTGGGGGGAACCCGGGCCCGCCCTCTACTCCAGGTTTCAGCCCAGGGCCCTGTGGACTGCAGCTGTCTATAGTGCCTCCTGTAACAGCTGCATGACAGCTACAACTCCCTGGACTACTTCCCCATGGCTTCCTCCAAACACCTTCCTTATTCTCACCACAGGACTTTCCTCCTGGTGTCTGATAACGCTTGTGCTCCTCAGTCCTCCAGCAGCACTCCCTCTCAGCTCCTTGCGCCTCTTGCTCTCAGCTCCTCACACTCGCATCACAAACTGGTGTGAGCTCCTTTTTAAAACCCAGGTGCCCTGATTAGCCTGCCTTAATTGATTCTAGCAGCTTCTTCTTAATTGGCTCCAGGTGTGCTAATTAGCCTGCCTGCCTTAACTGGTTCTAGCAGGTTCCTGATTACTCTAGTGCGGCCCCTGCTCTGGTCATTCAGGGAACAGAAAACTACTCAGCCAGTGACCAGTATATTTGTCCTCTACTAGACTCCTGTACCCCACTAGTCTGGGTCTGTCACAGTGTGTTATCACAAGATATTGTGAAATTTGCTATAAATCACAGTACATATCACATGGTTACTGTGCAGTTATTGTGTGTTGTGACTGTATCTCTCCAGCTCTTCTAGGACAGATCCAAACCCAATTATATCAATGGAAGGACTTCCATTTACTTCAGTAAGATTTGGGTCAACTCCTTAGTATTTAATTTTCAAGCTAGATGTTGACTTCCCCACTGATATTTCTTTGCTACAGTCTATAAATTCTTTAAGGAGAAATGAACAAGTTATGATATCACGGAAATCATTTGCACTCATTGCTTTTTCTGCTTCTCAGTGGTTATGAGCTTCACATTTGTATCCTTTGTAAGGTATCTCTGGGAATAAGACAAATAAGAATTCTGATTGTATTAGTTACAAAGGCAACAAGGAGTCTGGTGGCACCTTAAAGACTAACAGATTTATTTGGGCATAAGCTTTCGTGGGTAAAAAACCTCACTTCTTCAGATGCATAGTTACAAAGGATTACTGTGACCAGGAATACTTTATGAACTGCATCTGACTGACCAAAATGTAAATCCAAGGTAATTCAATAAGAGAATACTCTTCCACCAGCTAACTATGGATTATAGAACTCATATCAGTAATAATGTCCATAAAAGCTGTCTTACATAAAATGTGCAAATAGAAGGTGCCTCCTAAAATTTAAGATATATGAATCCTGTGACTTGTTTTTTGGATGTGGTAAGGTTCAAATACGCCTTTGGATGCAGCTGGCACAGCATCAGAAGTCTTCTCATCTGGGCCCTCCTTTTCTTTCACCTTGCCTAGTCCTTACTGCATTGCCAATTTCCATATAAACCTGCCACTATCTTCCTTGATCGATGGA
The DNA here is from genome assembly GCF_013100865.1 of Trachemys scripta elegans. Lineage (NCBI taxonomy): Eukaryota > Metazoa > Chordata > Testudines > Emydidae > Trachemys > Trachemys scripta. The sequence goes on along the minus strand of NC_048302.1, from coordinate 58,724,366 downwards.
GAATGTTCCACTAAGTAGCCTGCATTTTTAACACTTGTTCTTCATTCAGTCAGTTTCCATATGGTACTTGTAGAGTCAGTCAGCTTATTTGATATCTTGCTTTCCAGACTGTCTTTGTCTGATGATGTATGTGAGTCAGTGATGGCTTCCCAGATCATTTCACTACTCAAGGACTCGCTATTGTAAAGTGTCTAACATTAGCTCCATATTTCCTAGACCTGCAGAAATGTACCCAAACGTACTCAATTTCCCCTTCTTGAGAGCTCTGTGCAATTTTATGCATTGTTTGGTGTGAAAATGTTTTGCTAAACCTGACAAGCTGTTCTTCATTTAAATAAGTGAGAGTGTGTGCACTCTCTTGTTCTTGTGAGGAGAGCTCTCAGGAAGATAAAGGGGAAGTGAGACAAAATGTTAAGAAAGGGATGAAAGTCCCCAGGGAGAAAGGATGGGGTGAACCCTCTGGGAAGAAGGAACCTATAAGAAAAAAGGGATATCAATCTCCATCAGAAGAAGAGAACAGAGCGGACAAGCCCCTGCAGAAGAAATGGATTGGTATTGCTTGAACCTATCCCCCTCCACACAGAAACCCAGACAAACAAAAAGTAAAACCCTCCTTCAGGGAAAGCCAAAAAAAAGTGATGTTTCTTGCACTGCACCCAAGAGATGGCCAGACACAGGCTCAGTGAGGCTCCCAGAGAATGTGAGTTCCAGCGTCTAGGATTTTCCACTGAAAACATCCTGCTACCAACCCTCCTAGATTTAGTTTTGAGGACTGACAGACCTTCCAAGCCAATTCTAACTGCTGTAACTTTTGCAATAAGGTCTCCCATTACAATGAGATATTTGACACCTTTGCCAGGAGCACTTAACAATATGCCAAAGAAAGAGTTAGTGCATGGTATTGAAAAAGCAGACCTGCTAAGGCGTCTCACTAGAAATTCAATTCTTAGCAAACCTGAACTGGTAGGTTCCCAGTCCAACATAGATTTGGATTGTTGTCTCATGGGAGAAGTTAAGATTTGCTCCTTTGTTGTGCTTGTCATCACTGCTTTCTAATAAGATCACATGGTTTTCCATCATTAAATCTAGATTCAGCAGCATCTGGGCACCTGCTGTCAGTAATGTTCAAGACATCTGTGTTGTAAATGGTCATTTCTTTTGGCACTTGGACCACTTTGAAGACAGTTTCTTCCCCTGACTATTATATAAATTAGTATTCTATTTTTGTCTTGTCTCAATTAGCAGCATGCCAGAAAGTCAGCTCACAACATGGGGCTTTTACCAGGTCTTATCATTACTAAAATGAAGGGCCAAATTCTGCTTCTGTGATGAGGAGCCCAGAAGAGAGGTGCAGTCTCTCTGGGCTCTACAGCCATGGAACTTCACAGACCACAAATAGAAACACACACCTTCCATCATCAGACAAATGCATAATCCCTTTCCAGGGGAGGAAAGATGTGACATTTGGTCACTGTGGAATGACATCAAGGAAAGTATTCAGATTTCTCCCTAGCTAAACAACAGTCCCCTTTATGGAAACCAGAAAGGCTTTGTATGAGTCCAAATCAGCAGTCAGCTAGGGATAGCAGAAGCACTGATAGTGCAAAAGAAGAGTAACAGGATACGGGGAAGAGGCCTCCCCTTGCAAAATAATCATGTATTTTTATGTATAAAGAAAGAGAGACATGCTCCAGTCCTATCTAGCTTCCCTGGCTGGTGGAGAGACCCTCCAGGAGAGTTAATGCAACTATAGAACTGGAGCAACTCACACAGCCACAAGAGGAAAGTGTATCTTCCAGAAAGAAGTCAAGACTGGATGCCCTTGAGGAAGATATGCTTTAGCCAGCCACAAGTTTCGGGGCTCAGTACAGAAGGTAACTGAATGTAATTCTTTGGTCTGAGTTATACAGCAAGACTAGATGGTTCCTTCTGGATTTAAACTCTATGAATGGGAAGAGAAGGGACCAGGATTTGCATAAATGTATTTAGGGCTCAGAGAGCTCATTTAGATGAGCTCTGCAACTTCTGCTCATAGGGAAGATGCTATTCCAGTCTGCACCTCCCTAACCATCAGGCCAGCCACTCCCAGGACAGGGCAGTCCTGTCACAGGCAGTTTACATGGCAATCACTGGGTATGGCATCCTACACAGCCACTGAATCTGGGCCCAGGATTTGGTGCTGACATACTGTATGTTATTTTAACATGAACTCATTTCTACAATTAGATTTGTGCTTTTCATGTTGAGGAAACTTACCATTGCGAAGGGATTGTTTTGTCCTTTAAAAGTTATACTTCATTTAATTGTTTTTCTCGTTGGTTTTACCTCCCAATTTGGGGTTAGCGTTTACATAATCTGAGTTTGAGGCTGAGGTTCTTGTTGCTGTTGGACAGTCAAAATATTTTGTTATATAGGAGCAGTTTTCTTTTGTTGCCATCATCCTGAGAATCTATTTTCAGTATTGTATCCTTTATCCAAATCACCTTTTTCTGGCTAAAAGAGCTTCTGATGAACATACTGAATTGATCTAATAAATCATCTAACTTCCAAGTCTATATCTTGCAAGATACTTTTGATTAATAGCTTGAAATAATCTTGGACTTGTATTGCCCACTCTTCTGAGCCAACTGAATGACTTGTGTCTGGCTAAAACTTCTCCCTTTGATATTTCACAGAGACCAGCATGCTGAAGAGCTATCCTTCCCTGACTTTTATATCCATACTCCTTCCTTTAAACACATTGTGTTTTTGTTTAATGCAGGGCTCCACGTCCAGAGCTTTGCAGATGGAATGCATAATTGAACTTTACATTCAACTCTTGAGAAACACACCATAAAATTAATATTTAAGCCATATTCCTATACAAATGTACAAAGAAAGGAAGCAAAATAACACAAAGAACATTTTTTCCAAAGCAATCTGGCCTATCTATATAATACTCTCCAGCCATTACAGCAGGAAAATGGAAGACTTAATATTAGTAAAAAGTGACTTTTAATTCACAGACAATACTGTCCTGCACTGATCTGCCTGGGTCACTCTTGTAGACTAGAGACCAGACAGAATGGGGGCAGAGGGAGAGACAGAAAGAGAAACAGTGTGCAATAACACCAGAAATCCTGTAATGCCTCCTGCCCCAGGTATGCACAACTGCAATAATGGGTAATATTCCCTTTCTAAGCAGAACAAATGACTGTTAGATATGAAACCACATTGCAAGTGGGACCACAGTGGGGGCCATAGGTTCCCCACATGGTAGTAGCCATAGGGTCCTGCATGCATGTGAAATGCCCAGGATGGAAGATTGAGGCTAACACCTGGAGCAGCGCTATCCTGCACTGAACTCGCAGATGCTAAAACAAAAGAATGGTTGCAAGTCATATTCAAGAGAGACTCAATCAAAGGGAAAAGAACAAGGAGTTTAGCAACTACCAATCAACAGCTTTGGTCAGGTATACCTGTTGGTCAACATGGATATATGTTGGTCAATCAACAGCTTTGGTCAGGTATACATGGTCCTTCCCCTGTGTGAAGGGGTGAACTAGAATGACCTCTCAAGGTCCCTTTTAGTCCTATATTTCTATGATTCTTTGGATTTTATAGCCATGATATTGAGAATTGAATTTGAATCTAAACCTTACTTGTCTTAAGAAGTTTGAGCCTTAAAGTTTCAAGCTGGGCCCAAATCCATATTTTCCCGTTTTTCAGTTGTTTAGATCTGGGGGTTTCCATTTGTACCCATATCTACTCATCTATGCATGTTAGATCTTTAGAAACATTTCATCAAATGACATCTGGTGGCTCATCTTGATACCTAACACTGTCCAAAAATGTCTCGAACTGTATTGCACAAATCATGTCCTGGGGGCTGCACGTGACCAGATTCTGCAAAATTTAAGCTTTCATTTTTTAAAAATTAGGCTTCTGGTATTTATGATTGCAAAGAAACAAAGGAACAAACCCAAACCTGATATTCATCATATGAACAGATGCAGTGCTGTCTTCCTGATTCTACAGATGTACAGCCTGAAATGACAGATTTGAGAGAAATTTCCATTGCCTCCATTCATCTAAATGTGATGTTAGCGCTGATGTCCAGTGATGGTGATTTAAATAACATGGTAAATTATTTTTATGGTAACTGCTAATAATTTTAGCATAAATGTCCAACTAATGTGCACACACATCATCTCTAGGTATCATAGTGGTTAGCAATGGGAAAGACCTTGGCAATAGATAAAGCTATGATATTGCATCCAAAGCTCATATGCTTATTTTTCATGATTTGATATGTATGAAGAGCTTATGAAGTGATTTAGTCCACATGACCCCAGGAAGGTTGTAGAAGTAAGAACAACAGCCACAACATCACTGAGGCATAAATCTTTCCCACATATGTATTAGTGTATTACTGAATGGTACTCACTTCGTTTTGCATTATCACCAAGTGGAGCAATCATTAAGACACCTTACCATTCTTAACTCTGACCACTGTAGAAGCGCCATCTGTTGTGATGTCAGTAAGTTTCACAAACACAAATCTATAAAGCCACATGTGCCAGTAGACTCTTTTGTTTAACCTTGAATTAAAGACACCCTCCCAAGATGTACTACTCACTACCCTCCTATTTAAATCCCTTCTAAAGAACCTCAGTGCCAAAAATAAGAGAGTCTGCTATTTTATCACTATTTTGATTTTATCTGGTACTGAAAAAACATACCACGATGCACTCGTATCTTTAACTAAGGGCTGGTCTACACTGAAGCTGTAAGTCGACCTAAGTTATGCTACTTCAGTCATGTAAATTTGACTTACAGCACTGTCGATTTACAGTGCTGTCTACACTGCACTGTGTTGATCATAGATGCTCTCCCATCGACTTACCTTATGCTTCTCAGGGAGCTGGAGTACAGAGCGCTCTCCCATCAACTTAGCGGGTCTTCACCAGACCCACTAAATCAATACCGCTGCATCAATTGCCACAGTGCTGATTTAGCCATAAGTATAGACAAGCCCTAAGTAAAAGCAAATTGCTGTTACCCTTGTTTTATTTATTTATTGTTGTTCTCCTAGTTCCTGCTGGCTGCTGGTCACCATTACTTGTAAACTTGGGGCCTTATCCTGCTAGCCAATCCTTACGGTTGGATCCCTGCACTCATACAGAATCTCACTGACGTCAAGGAAGCATCTTGACAAACACAAACACAAGGATCCACCTGTACAGCTCCACCTGGAGGATTAGGGATGCAGACTGTAATCTCTTTAGGCCAGAGCGTGTCTTTTCTATGTCTCTGATGAAGTTCCTGGCATGCATTTTGGCATTATAAAACAAACAATAAATAATTTTTCTAACATAATTGAGGAGTGGGCAATTGTATTGTGGAATTACCTACGTCTGTGTTTCAAAATTTGGCTTCACCACCAGCACATGAGTGAAAACAGTGAGCTAAGAAGTGATATATATTTGCCAAGGTTGAGAAAGGAAAAGAAGACCCAAACCAATGGTAACCTGGTCCCACTGAGGTAATGGCAAAACTACTACTGACTTCAGTGTAAGCGGAATTGGGACCCAAATGAGCTACCAATGATTAAAGAGAGGAGATCTTAGCTATTATTTCTAAAGGCTTTTAGGGAAGAGGTACATAAGAATTGGACTTCACCCTGAAATCAGATTTTACTCCTGTATTGGCGGATATTGGTGTCAGGAGCATATATGTGCAGTAGCCAGGCTCTGCTTCAGCTTGTAAAATCTTTTTGTGTGGGGTAGTGAATTGCCCAGTATTTTTCATGTTAGAATAAATTAACTTAAGTATGCATGGAAGGTAGGGGTACATATGACTCAAATGAAAAGTAAGGCTAAAAATAGCACTACACCAATTGCTTTGTTCATACTCAGGAAAAGGAAACCTGGTTGGGGGGGCTGGAAGGGAAGAAATATATTTAACAGCTGTCTCAACATAATGTCAGATTTATTCAAGATTTCTAAAATAGTCTTTGACAAGCCTTGACTTAGTGTGTAGGGCTGGACATGGTATGAGAGTGAACTATTTCTCATGATTTATAAGAGACCACTGTGACTAGTTTGAAAAACCTGCATACAAGTGCAATAAATTAAAACAGAAGCCTACATAAGACATTCGACTTGTAGACAAAAGGTTTACTGCATTCTTCTGTCTGAACCCCCAGTGTGGTTTGCAAAGGGAAATCAGATTCAAGATATTTTGTTAACAAAATACGAATGGCCTAATATTGTAGTAGCTGAAGTAAATTTTAAAGAGTTTAGCACATTTTTTTTAAATTAAAAACTACATACATGGAGCCATATCATAATATTTCCAACGGCGTTTTATTTGGACTCTGTGTCAAAAGTTGTAGTACATGTTTTCATTGATCAAAAATAGGTGATTTCTTTATTTTATTTATTGAAAAACTTGGGCCCCTAAAGCAAGATCTAAGCCATTACAACTTTGAAAGCACAGAGCATGCATGTGCAGAAGAGTGGAAAATGAGACCATGTGTATTTGATCAAAAGTGGTGGACTGGCTGGCCTTTCTTTTAGCTTTAGAAGATAATTACACAAATTTTCATGTAAAATTTTCACATTACCTAATTCATCAACAAACCAGAATTCATCAACCATAATGTACCACAAAGAAAACATTCCAGCCATCATCAGTGAAAGCAACTGGAAAGTGAAAACCCTGCAGCAAAAGATATATTTATTTTGCAGGGTATTACTTATATAGATAGCAGAGAAGTCAGATACTGATCTTCCTTCATCTATAATTTTCCATTTCCTTTCATAAGGTTATTTTCTCACATTCCATTGTAGAATCCGACAAATGACTGAATCTAGATTAACTCACAATCCCTCAGAGATTCACAGACAGGAGAGGAAGTTGAGCGACTCCAGCCTCTGAAACCACCTTCCATGGATTTAAGACAAATTTGCATGGATAATCCAACCAAGAAGACTGCTTCTAGGCCATTGAGTGTAAAATGAATGTTTACATTATTGCATAAATTGATTACTCATAAAGTTATTAATGCTGGTGTATATTCTCCAGAGTGCACACATTCTAAATCTCCTCACCCAAACACACCCACAAACACACCCATATTAAATCTTATGGAGAGGAAGATTCCTGTTCAGAACCTACATTAATTCTGTCCTGCTGTTTTAGTTTACATAATTAATTTTTTATAGTTTGGTAACAAATTATCCATAACTTCTACCTTACCCCACATAAACTAAACAAAATATCAGACCAGTGTTAGAGAACACGTAATTCTTTAGGTACTGCACCTTTCCCTCATATTTTCCATTAACTAACATTAAACAGACTCTATCTGAACCCACTTACAAATCCATTGAAATCAGTGGCATTTCACCAATGTAAAATTGCTATATCGATTACAATCAGAGCCAATGTCTTTTTTGTCTGCTGAAATTGCTAAATATTACTCTGAAATGATGGACCAATTATCTCAGTTATGCATTCTTCCTGGTTTGGATGAGGATAATAAGTCTTGATCTCATAAATTATTCCAACACATATGGTACTTGCAGCGAGAATTATTATAGCTGCAGAATGGTGAAACTCAGATTTACAGTAACTGAACAGATGGATTACAGAAGTCTGGGATGGCCTTGCAATGGAAAAGCTGATGAATTACAGGAGAAACACATGCCAGTTATTTAACCTACTGGTTGCCTTTCATTAATTACTAGAACAACGAACAAAAAGTTAAAAGAAAAGAAAACCCAAACAAACAGAAATGTGGTCATCTTTTATATACCGTACTAACTGTAGAACTTCCTTTAGCAATTTTATGACATGTGGTTCACCAGTATTCAAAATGATATATCATTATTTGTGATTATACAGTAACTCCTCACTTAAAGTCGTCCTAGTTAACATTGTTTCGTTGCTGCTCAATTAGGGAACATGCTCGTTTAAAGTTGTGCAATGCTCCCTTCTAACGTCCACTGCTTGCAGGAAGAGCAGCCTGTTGCAGCTAGCTGGTGGGGGGCTTGGAACCAGGGTGGACCAGCAGCTAGGGTTACCATATTTCAATACTGCAAAAAGAGGACACTCCACGGGGCCCTGGCCCCACCCCAACTCCACTCCGTCCCCGCCCCAACTCCGCCCCTTCCCCAAAGTCCCCACCCCAACTCCACCGCCTCCCCTGAGCACCCCGCATTCCCCCTCCTCCCTCCCGCCCCCCAGCTGCTGCTGTGCTGGGGAAGTTGCTTCGGCCCCCGCTGCGGTGGAGAGCGGCGGGAGCCGGGAAAGTTGGAGCCCAGGGAAGAGGCGGTCCCCTACCCATGCCTCCCTATTTTCACGGACATGTCCGGCTTTTTGGAAATTCCTCCCGGACAGGGATTTGAGGACCAAAAAGCTGGACATGTCCGGGAAAATCTGGACGTATGGCAACACTACCCCAGAGTTGCCTGCCACCCGCCGGACCCCCCCAGGCCTCACCCCAGAGCCGCTTCCTCCCGCCCCCCAGACCCACCCCCAGGCCTCACCCCAGAGCTGCCTCCCGGCCGCCCAACCCCCCAGGCTTCACCCCAGAGCCACCTCCTGCCCGCCTGCTGGACCCCCCAGAGGTGCCTTCCACCCACCCACCGGACCCCCCAGGCCTCACCCCAGAGCCACCCGCTCTCCACAGGGCCCATCCTCAGCCTTCTCTAGCCTCAGTGCCCCCTCTCCTGACAGCCTGCCCTCCGCAGCCCCCCCACTCTCTACAGCCCCTGCCTCAGAGCACCCCACCCCCTCCCATAGCCCCCACCTTCCATAGCACCCCCACCTCAGTCCTCCCCTTCACCTCCCTCCATAACCCCTACCCTTCATTTCCCCACCTCCTCCCATAGCCCACCCCCTCCACAGCCCCTCACTCTCCACAGCCCCTGCCTCAGAGCCCCCCACCCCCTCCCATAGTCCCCTACCTTCAGAATCCCCCCCACCTCAGAGTCCCCCAACCTTCACCTCCCTCAGGGGAGCCTCCACCCCGCTCCCAGCCAGTCCTGGCAAGGCTTCAGCAGCTCAAGCTGCGGGAGGCGCTGCAGCGCGGGCCCTTCCCGGGTCGGGGAGCTCGTGCTCCCGGGAGCCGCTGCCGCCGTGCGCCAAGAAACTTTCTCTGCGCCGGGACCCGCCCCCGGGCAGCGGCTCCGCCGGCGGGGAGGCAGCCCCGGCTGCACGGACCACGGGCAGGGGGGCTCCTTGCACGGCCGGGATGGAGAGGGGAGACTGAGGCTCTGCCAGAGCCACTGGGGATGCTTGGAGGAGGGAGAAGCGGCCGTGGGTCCCCCGCACCAGCAGCTGGCTGCAGAGACGCCACCGCTCCTACCCGTGGGGCGCAGGGTTGCAGCAGCACGGGGGGGATTGCAATCTACAGGCTGAGCGAGCTGACACCCCAAGAGGAGGGGGGCAGTGAGTAGGGTTATCATACATCCGTATTTTCTGGACGTTTTTATATATTTAAAAAATCCTCCCGGACGGCAATTAACAACTAAAAAGCCGGACATGTCCAGGGAAATATGGACGTATGGTAACCCTACCGGCAGCCCCCCTATCAGCTCCCCACTCCCCTAAGTTCCCTGTGCTGCAGCCGGCCAGCAGGCTATCACTCAGCAGTTCAGCTGTCCCTCTCCCCACTGCCATGTGCTGCTCCTGCCCTCTGCCTTGGAGCTGCTCCCAGAGACTCCTGCTTGCTGTGCAGGGAAGGGGGGGATCTAATGTCAGGGTGTCTCCCTGCTCCTGCACCCCACTTACCCCTGCTCCATATAGACCAGGGAGGGACATGGACGGAGAGACAGAGAGAGCTTGGGGCAGCAGCTGCTGTCTCAACTTCCTGATCCACTTAAAAAGACAATGCACTTAAGAGTGGGTAAGCTTACTTAAAGGGGCAGTGTGGATCTCTCTCTCTCTCTCTCTCTCTCCCACACACAAGGTGAGTGTCTATCTCCCCTCCCTCCTGTTCATGCTGCCTTGATGAGAGGCTACATTAACAACGTGTTAACCCTTGAGGCAGGGCCGGCTCTAGCATTTCTGCCGCCCCAAGCAAAAAAAAAAAAAAAAAAGCCGCGATTGGCGGTGGCAGTTCAGCAGCAGGTCCTTTGCTCCTAAAGGGAGTGAGGGACCTGCCACCCCCGAATTGCCACAGGTGCCGCCCCTCTCCCTTGGCCGCCCCAAGCACCTGCTTGTTAAGCTGGTGCCTGGAGCCAGCCCTGCCTTGAGGGCTCAGCTGAGTGCTAGTTCATCATTTAGCAGCAAGGCATTCAGTGGGAAATATCCCTCCCTCTTCCACCCTCTAACTTCACCACCTCAACCAAGCTTCACAATCATCATAACTGTGAACAGTATTAAATTGTTTGTTTAAAACGTATACTGTGTGTATATCTATATAATATATAGTTTTTTGTCTGGTGAAAAAAATTTCCCTGGAACTTAACCCCCCCTATTTTCATTAATTCTTATGGGGAAATTGGATCGCTTAACATTGTTTCGCTTAAAGTCGCATTTTTCAGGAACATAACTACAACGTTAAGCAAGGAGTTACTGTATTGTCAAAATAGCTTTTATGTTTTGTGTCCCAGATGTCCACTGTCCTCTGGTCTTTCTGATCTTATATTTGTCTGCATGCCTTTGCATTCAGAATTAAAACAAATATAATTTAAAAATAAAACAGTCACACTGAGACGAGATCTCCCTACTGTGATAAGCAGTGTATTTTTTTCTGTAGCTGTATAAACCCAGGGCAAAAAATAAGGCCTTCATAAATTCTTATATTTAACCTTTCCTCTTTATACCTATGCCCTCACACACACACTTTGCCATGAATTTCAAGGAAAATTCCAGTGATTCATTGTAGCGATTCAGGCTTATCTTTAAACCAATGGCAGCATATCTCCAAAGGGCATCATGCTTTGAGAGAGGGGAGGGAGTGGGCTGGGGATCATGCATCTGAATAGGCATACCACATGGTTGGCCCAAGATCTGCAAGGTTGGGGACTGGATTCAACACAGCTGGAAGGTTTCATCTCCGCTGAAACCCGATATACCTCATCCCTCAAGTGGGTGAAACTGCAGGATTTTTTCTATGGTTTAAAAGCCATATTTTTATTAGAGGAATCAAATTTCTGAAAACTGTGGTATCCTCCCAGTATTTTCAGAGTCAAATTCTGCTCTAACGTATACTGGTATACATCTAGAATAACACCATTCATTTCATTTTATTTTTATTATTACCCTGTACTCCTATGTAACAACAGTGGATAAACATAATCAGAGGCATCTACAGTTTACAGTTCTAAGATGCACAATCGGTATTAAAGATGAGTCTGATATTGGTTACCCTCCTTCAAATCATCCTTGCATTTCTTCTCTGTTTCCTTTGAAGTATTTGTAACTCAATTCATTCTGAAGGAAATATCTCATAATATTTATAGCATATTTTCTATTTTGAGGGTTCAGAATTCCTCCTCTGTGTTTATACATCACTTTTGTATCAAATCCTGACCTATCTCTATTTGCTGACCCTTTCTGATTACAGAATGGCAAAGTGATTCATAGAAAATTGGAATTCCAATGAAAAGACCATTTCATATTTCATCATGTTATTGTTTTGAGACAGGCAGTTTTTAAATGTGGATTGCTTTATCGTTACCAGAGGATGCTCAGTGCTACATTCTGTGTGCCCTCTGAGTCAGACTCCATGTAACTCATTATATTCAAAAACCTCAAAAACCACAGTACATGATGTTACTCAAGAATGGTGACACTAGATTTTTCTGATACCCAGTTTCTCCTGAAAAAAGAAGAACAGGAGTACTTGTGGCACCTTAGAGACTAACAAATTTATTAGAGCATAAGCTTTCATGGACTACAGCCCACTTATCCGAAGAAGTGGTCTGTAGTCCACGAAAGCTTATGCTCTAATAAATTTGTTAGTCTCTAAGGTGCCACAAGTACTCCTGTTCTTCTTTTTGCGGATACAGACTAACACGGCTGCTACTCTGAAACCAGTTTCTCCTGAGATACTGTTGGCTCTATCTGTGTCATGAACCCATCTTCCACAAAGATCTCTGTGGCCTTAAAAGCTTAAGCCTAGAACATTTTTATTTACTTCATCCCCCTTTATTCGTTGTAATATTTCAGTTAAAATTTCTGGGCTGACAGCTTTTGACAATAATATGAGAGAAAGGTATTCTAGGAAATACATTACACTCTGCCCATATATGCATATACCCAAGCTTGATTTCTTTTATCCAGGTACTTTCATATTTGGAACTAACAGCTCCAAGAGGATCAAATGATGGTTTAGCACCAGCAATTAAGAATGTATAATGCTGAAGCCATTCTCTAAAGAATCATATTTGTATGCCCAGACATACATTTTCAAGAGTGGCAACTGATTAAGAGTGCCCAACTTGAGATGCCTTGAGCTTGATTTGCAGAGCGCTTGATTTTAAGAGATATCTGCAACTCCCATTGACTGCAGAGGAGCTGTTGGTTCTGAGCTCTTCTGAGAAATCAGATCCATGGTAGTTGGCCATACAAAACACTGAAGCACCCAAAATCATTGGCCACTTTGGAAAATTTAGTTATTTGGGTTCCCTTGAAATCAGTTCTGCATAGGCTTGCAGGAGGGGTTCCCTCGAGCAAGCAGAAGGACCGCACTAGCTCTCCCAGATGGGAGAAGCAATTTAAATTTTTACTTTTTTAAACTAAAATACCACAAAAACAAAACATAATTGTGATTTTTCTAACTCCATCAGACAGATATCACCTTTGTGGTGAACTCAAGAGTGAGCAGAATGGTAATATTCATAGGCTGCAAAGGAAATAATGGATACATTACTCTTCTCACCGTCTACAGTACTAATCTTATCAGTGTTACCAATGGCTCCCAAGGGTCTCAACATGAAGTATATCAAATTCTCAGTCTGATTCAAACATACATCATTACTCCTAAAGGGTCAACTGCTATGGGGGCTTTTGTTAGGGCCTCAGGATCCATCCATTGCTTGTGAACTATCAAAAGAAAGGAAAGACAAAAACAAATTTAGAAGGAAAGAACCGTACATAATCAGGATTTAAACTGCAGTCCTGTGTTGATGCCACTGGGTATTTAAATTGCATGCTCTGGGGTTTCCTGCTAGTTCCCTGAATTTTGAGAAGGTTCCTTATGTTTCATATTCGCCCATCAGAAGCCCATGAAATCCACCTTCTATTTTGTAGCAAAAGGAGCAAACATAATCAGAAGAGGTGCCAAACATGCTCGAAAGTTCTATCCCTTCCTGCTTATATTCACATCACCAAAACAATCTGATCTGGCTCAGGCTGACAGCAGGGTTTGAAATCCAGGCTTTCAGTACTAAAAGCATAAGTGTCACAGCTTGTGCTAAATAACTAAGGGGCTGTTACGTGGTAGGGTTATGTGCACTACGGTGTTGCGATTTCTTAAGAGCATGAACGTGTTGCACATTAATTGGTCCATGCAGACCCTGCTGGAGTGCATGAAATCATACCTAATACACTTCAATGTAGCGCTCTTTGAAACTAGGGAACCTTTAGGGTACATCTACATAGGGATAAAAGACTCATGGCACAGCCGCGGCTGGCCTGGGCCAGCTGACTTGGACTCGTGAGCCCAGTCTGAGGAGCTAAAAATTGTGCTGGAATCTGAGCTCTGGGACACTCCACCCTCACAGAATCCCAGAACTCGGGCTCCAGCCCAAGCCTGAACGTCTACACAGCGAATTTTCAGACCTGGAGCCCAAACCAACTGACTTGGGCCAGCTGTAAGTTTTTTTATCCCTGTGTAAACATAACCTTAGTGAGCACTGGTAGGGTCTACGTGGACAAATTAATGTGCAACACATTAGTCCCACATTCATAGTGTGCATTACTCCACTGTGTAGACAAGTCCCAAGACTCTCAGCTGAAAACTTTAGCAAATTCATAAATCTTTTATGTGGATCAACTACTAAACGGAGACAAAGATCAATTCTCTCCTAGTATGGATTACATGAACAAGACTGAAGATTTCACAGGATCAACCACCTGGGGAGAAGCAATTGAACTCACAGATTTTGCACAAAGAAGTTTATGGGCCAGATCCTCAACCAATGGTGAACTGGTATCACTCCATTGATTCCAGTGGAGCTACAACAGTTTTATACTAGTTGAGGATCCAGTCTATGTATTAATAATAATGCATTACACTTAGATGGTGTTTCCATCCAAACATCTCAAAGTGCTTTACAAATATTAGTGAATTTAGCCTAATAACATCCCACTGAGATAAGCATGTAACGGTATCTTATTTTAATAAATAAGGAAACTGGTATACAGAAAGAGAAAGAGATTTGTTCAGAGTCACACAAGAAGCCTATAGCAGAGATGGGAATAGAAGCCAGATTTCTTGACTCCCAGTCCTGCGTCTTAAATCACAAAGCCATTCTTCCCCTTTCCCAGAACAAAGCAAGAGAAAGGAAATCTACACAAGTATTAAACCACCAAGGAAAAATAACTGGCTTTCTATAGAATCAAGTCAGTGAGGTCTTTTTGCTTAAAGCACAGTAGGACCATGCTAGAAAGGAAACTTGAGAAATTGGTCAATACAGTTCCTTCTTCTTGATCAGGTAGTCAAGGAGGATTGTCCTAATAAAGAGCATTAGTATGCATGTTCATATTGTAAGTTAAATATTATCTACAAATAGGTCAAAGGTGCTTATCTGGTTTCACATCTCCTTAGAGGAGCAGAGTTCCAGAAAAAAAAAATCTCATACAAGCACCCCAAAATTAAACAGGACAGATTTTGAAAACATGGGTATAGGAACAATCAAATACTGCACAGCATTGTGGAATTAAAACTGATACCTGGTGCATATATTCTAAATGCACAACCAGCATGTAATGACGTAGGCCATCTAGGAAGGATTAAGGATTAGTTATCATTTCAATCCAATGAAAGAATATCTATATTTTTCTTTTAGACATGTAATTCTCAGGAGAATAGTGCTTGCCAACATTCTGAAAAAATAATCTTTCAGAATTCCTGCAAGCTCAATGTGTTATGATTTCATCTCATGAAATATGACACCTTTACATTAAACCTCATAAAACTAAATCCTACTGGATCTCTTCCAGGTTCAGAGAATAAGCAGATATATTGGTGATGCTTAGAACAGTAAAACTTGGCCCACTGTTACATGCCATCTTCCCATTTACAAGGGGCCACAGGTCTGCAGGCAGCTAATTCACTTTATTACAAAATATTTACTGGTACATATAATGAATTTCTCACATAACTGATCTAACAAATACTTCAAGAAATAAGAACACTTCACAAGGCTGTAGTGGAGATCTATTTCTATTGATACTCCTCCCCCCACCCCCAAAAAAATTAAATATGTGCAGAGCTGTCCTGCTTCTTAGTTTGCAGGAATTAATTTGGCTGTGCCTGGATTTCAGGTAATCAGGAGAGACAATACAAAAGGTTATTAATCTAACCATTTAGAACTACTGCTAGCTACATTCAGTGAGACCATACATCTTTTTTTAAATCTGATTACTTCTGCAATAAAGACTGAAAAGTAAGACAGATTAGATTCAGTCTTGTCATTTCTTTCCAGGGTGAATGATGAGGGTATCATGGTACCCAGTATAGGCACAAGCACATTGTGCAACACAAACATGATACAAAAGCTATCTTCAAGTCATTCCAATCGGAAATTATTAGTAGTGTTCACTGCATGCAGCACATAGCCTAAGTGTAAATAATATTCTATTAGAAATACCCCCCCCTCCACACACACACACACACACACATATATATATATATAACTGTATTGTAGCCCTAGAATCTGGAACGGCTCTGGCACATCTTAGTGTGAGATACGCAGCTATAGATATAGAAGTGCACACATCGCACATTCCTGAATTTTCAGATCAGATAGTGAGCTAATTCCATCTCAGACAAACCACAAGATAACTGAGAGACAAAGTGGGTGAGATAATATCTTTTAGTGGCCCAGCTTCTGTTGGTGAGAGAGACAGGCTTTCAAACTTACACAGAGCTCTTCTTCAGTTCCGTGTAAGCTCAAAAGCTTGTCTCTCTCACCAACAGAAGTTGGGCCATTAAAAGACATTACCTCACCCACCTTATCTCTCTAATATCCTGGGACCAACGTGGCTACAACAACACTGTATACACAAGATAATCTTCAATTTTGAGGCACAATCTGTTCAAGCACGAGGCAACACTAATGTTAACAGATACTGCGCTTCATCATATTCAGAAGTCTCTTAAGATTCCTTTCCAATGTTTCTACTTTGATCAGAGCAGAACATGGAAGAATGCAAAAGTCTTGAATTTTGCTTCTTATTACCTGGTGGGGGGCAATAGTTTTGTAAAATGTACATTGCTCTTGGCAGAACACACAAAAAAAGATCCTAAAGAGCAGACATGTACGATACAAGAGGCAACAGATAAGGCACACAGTGGGTGATCAATGCAAAAAGGGAAAGGAGGTTCCTGGGAGCCATGAATAAGGGCAACTTCACTGGAATAGATATAAAGGGAAAACTCCCTAGTAGTGAGATCAGTTAGATAATGGGACTGCAGGGCCAAGAGAAACAAAACAGCCAAACAAACAGATCTTCAGCCCACCTTCTGAGCACTGACTCCCAGGCTGCTTCCCTAGAGTCCCTCTGGCAGTCTACCTCTCGCTGAACTCTCCTGCTCTGCACCCCTACTCCCAGGCACTGCAGAGTTCTCTCTTTTTTTCTTTTAGGTAAGCACTGCCTCCCAGGGCTTTCTCCTTGGAGGCTCTTCTTCCTAGCAGGTTCCCACTGTCTCTGCTCCCTGGGGACTGTGGCAGCTTCTCCCAGGGATTGCTTTGCTTCTTGCAGACCATATCTCATAGGCCTCACACAGGGGCCTAACCTGCTTCTTGAAGTTCTTCCCGTAACTGGTAGTTAATTATAGTACACTGGGGCTCCATGAATAGGACTGGCTAGACTCCTGGCTGCTAAAGGGGTAGGCTGCCCTGTTATACTTATGTTTCAGTGTTGTCTATCTTTTCAGCCTGAGCACCTTCATTTCATGTAAGTGTATAATTTATTAGTCAGTAAACACTACACATGTGTGTGTAAACCAAGGTACCAATGTTTTCAATCTGTTTATATCACAAAGCTAAACAATGTAATTTCCCAATTCACTTGTTAAAGTAAATATTAATCCTAACCCAACAATAACATAGTTAATACAACTTTATTCAGTGGGAAGACAGTGATTTACAATCCAATGTAAACCTCATGTGCCCTTAAGCTGTGGTTTGCAAAGTGTTCTGCATCTGAGGAATGTGAGCAAAGTGGAGAATTATATAGCCACCATCTTTTACACATAAATACATTTCATTTTTCATACGGCGAGAGCCCATCAAGACTGCACCATGCATTGACTGGGGATGTGGGTTATTGAAAAGCAATGCACCACACTTCCTGCCCTAGGAACTAATATACCGCCAACCACCCCAGGAAAGCAAGTGTAATTTAGACCTTAACATGATGTTACAAATCACTTTCACATTTCATCCTGAAGCATTTTCATATGACAAACAACTGTATTTAAATCTCAGAATAAAGGATAACAACACACTCTAGCCGTGTGCTGCCATTCCAGCTTATTGCAAGTTGATCTTGCAAGAAATAAGCTAAAGTGGAGACAGGAGAAAAACATATGATGCTTGCACTTTTTATAGATTACATCTGGGAAACACATAGGTCATCAAAGGAAGTCTTAGGTCAGCTCCCCAGCTGTAATGTCTGTGGATATGTGCTCACACTCCCAGAGCAAGGGCTTCCAACGTAATCGTTCTGCTCTCTGAAATTTGTACATGCTGGCTTGACATGTCAGAAGTACAAGGGAAACACTTAAAATAAAATAGAGAAAGTCACATTGGAAAGTTCATGACAACTACCTTAGAAACTAAAGAGTTTCTGGAAGCACAAGTTTATCCTTTCACAGTACATCTGTCGGGATCACCTTCTGAAAACCTTGTCAAGGTTTATTGATCTTATTAGCTTCTGCAATTCTTTCCCCCTTTCCTAGGCCTTGATACTACATGCATTTATGTATTTGAATAAAGTTAGACACATGAGCTAACACACTCTTCATTAGTAGAAAGCTCATTAGTGAAATCCTGGCCCTACTTAGGTCAATAGGAGTCTTTCCTATTGACTTTAGTGGGGCCAGGATTTTACCCAGTTTTTCTAGCAGGGCTGTGACATATAGGATGTTACAGCTGTGTCACTTTTATAAAGAGAAAAGCTGACACTGCTTCAGGATTAAGAATTGCACACATCCTATTATTTTGTTACACTATCTCAGAAGTCGGCAACGTTCGGCACGCAGCTCGCCAGGGTCAGCACCCTGGCAGGCCGGGCCAGTTTTATTTACCTGCTGACGCGGCAGGTTCGGCCGATCGCAGCCCCCACTGGCCACGGTTCGCCGTCCTGGGCTAATGGGGGCGGCGAGAAGCGGCGCGGGTGAGCGATGTGCTGGCCGCGGCTTCTCACCGCCCAGATTGGCCCGGGACGGCGAACCGCGGCCAGTGGGGGCCGCGATCAGCTGAACCTGCCGCGTCAGCAGGTAACTAAAACTGGCCTGGCCCGCCAGGGTGCTTACGCTGGCTAGCCGTGTGCTGAACGTTGCCGACCCCTGCACTATCTTATCCATCCAACACCCCAACCTGCTTGTTTGTTTTAACCGTTGTGTCTTATCTTTTAGACTGTAAGCTCTGCAGGACAAGACTGTCGTTTTCAATGTTAGTAGAGTGCCTAGCACAACAGGGCCACAATCTGATTGGCCTTTAGGCACTACCACAATATAATTGTTTAAAAAAAATTATGGTAACTGTCCATCTTGAAAGATGATGGTGTAAGTACCAAAGCAGTTCCGTTACTGTGTGTCACTCTCCAGCAATTCTCAACTGACAGTCCTTGCCACAAATGGGCATAAGGCGCAGGGCCAGAAGATGAAGCCAGGGCACTACTAGTGTTTGATGCCTACTTGTCTTCTTTAGACTGATAACTTGTGATGAATTCAGATTAACTAACACAAAGCTGCTATGAGCACTGCACCACGGGCAAAAATAAGTTATCTTTGCAGGTGTTTGACTTTGCTTTTTGCTCTTAGACATGCATCTGATCTTGTATGGGACATGTACATCCTCGGTGCTGGCTGAGAAAGCATGATGAAACAGCAGAGAAAAGAACATACCAGAGTGGTAGTGCCAAAATATTTCCTTGTTTGACACCACTGGGGGTTTCAAATCGGTCAGATTCATCACCATCACACTGGACTGTAGCCTTCATGCCATCATGGAAGGATCAAAGCAGACTGAGGAGGATTGGTGGGCAATCAATTCTCTCTTTTGCAACTGTAAAAGGCCCTTTCTGCTGAGCAGGTCAAAAGCCTTTGTAAGCTTTATGAAAGCCATGTAGAGAGGTTTCCTTTTCTTTTCTTGAATTGCTTTAATGCAAAGACCATCTCAATAGTTTACCTACCAGCATGGAAGCCACATTGACTCTGGATATACATGTTCAGTAAGGACTTGCAGTCTGTTGAGAAAGACCCGTGCAAATGTCTTGCCAGCAACACTAAGAAGAGAGATTCACCTGTAGTTGTTGCAATCACTTCAGTCGCCTTTATCTTTATGCAATGTTATGATGATGGCATCCTTCATGTCTTGCAGTATCCCTTCTTCCCTCCACCAGGCAAGCAAAACGTTGTGCAGATGTTTAAGCACAACCTGTGCTCCTTGTCCCATCTTTTCCTGTGCCTTTCCTTGTTGTATGGAAGGGACTGCCTTTTCAAACTCATTTTTAGATGGTTCTATAAATAAGGGAGGTTGTGAAATCTCCGTCATTGGGGGGTTTTAAGATCAGGTTAGAAAAACACCTGTCAGGAATAGTGTAGCTAGGTATTATATTGTCCTGCGTTGAGTACAGGGGACTGGACTAGATGACCTACTGAGGTCCCTTGTATCAAGCTCTTTAGTATTCAGGAGCCTGGGAATTATATTTAGGGCTGCTTCAGAAAGAGTGGCTTTGCGTGAACAGAGTTTGTGGCAGTGTTTCACCCAGCATTGTATCTGTTTGTATCATCTGTCAGTGATGATATCTCCATTAAGAGATTTGACTGGGGCAGTTTTTACTGAAGAGTCAATTGTTTTTTTGAGTCCATGATACATACCTCTTAGATCTCCATGTCCAAAGGACATTTATATCGTCTCTTGCAGATCGAGCTACTATGATTGAGTACATTGCCTTGCTGTTTGTTGCAACATGTTCTTGGCTTCTCTGAGGTTAGCACACCCAGGAGAGGGGTTCATATTGTACTGGAGGTGTTGTCACTTCAGTAACTGAAAGCATTTCTTCAGGAGTATGATCTAAACCAGTCTTTATCTCATACAGTCTTTTACTAAAAGCTAAGGTTGATGCTATATGGATATTCATTCTGAGTGTGTTCCATGCTGCATCAACATTCAAGGGAAGTTGCAATCGATGACATACCGGGGGGGGGGGGAGAGGCTATTTATAGTGAATTGGAGACATCTTCCTTGGTCTTTTGTGCTGTTGATGTCAATGTGTGGACAAGAGCTTTGTTTGGTATGATGGAATTTATGTGGTAAAAGCTTTATTTTGCACCATACAAGTATGTAGTCTATGTCACAGTCTGCGCTGTTGAAAACTGGAAGTATGGAGAATCTCTTATAGGTGCTTTTTATCCAGTTGGTGCCACTGTCCAGACATGGGATGTTTCCATGAGCACCTTAGAAGCAGCTGTTGGTAATCCACAGTCCTTGTTGGGTGCAGAGCTCTATTAGTCTTTGCCCATTGTCATTAGGGTGACCAGATGTCCCGATTTTATAGGGACAGTCCTGATTTTTGAGTCTCTTTCTTATATAGGCTCCTATTAACCCCCCACCCCCGTCCCGATTTTTCACACTTGCTGTCTGGTCACCCTAATTGTCATTCACTTTTCTCACTTCATGGTGGCTAATGCTTAGCAGCCACATCTCGTGATCTTGGCTGACTCTCGCATTGGAGTCCCCCAGGAGACAGAGTAACTGTCCAAATGTTAGTTTACATATGAGATTGTCAGGTTGCTGATAGAACAAGTTCTTCTCTTCAGAGAAGGAGGAAAGTGTTAGGGTACATGTACTGATGATGTTGGCAAAACTACCTGTGATAGATATTCTTAGTAATATAGAATCATAGAAATGTAGGACTGGAAGGGACCTCAGCTGCCTGCACTGAGGCAGGACTAAGTATTATCTAGACCATCCCTGACAGGTGTTCCTCTAACTTGCTCTTAAAAACCTCCAGTGATGGAGATTTCACAACCTCCATAGGTAATTTGTTCCAGTGCTTAACTACCCTGGCAATTACAAAGCGTTTCCTAACATCTAACCTAAATCTCCCTTTCTGCAATTTAAGCCCATTATGTCTTATCCTATCCTCAGTGAATAAGGAGAACAATTTATCACCCTCATCTTTATAACAATCTTTTGCATACTTGAATACTATTATCATGTCCCTCCCCCCTCATTCTTCTCTTCTCGAGACTAAACAAACTTAAGTTTTTCAATCTTTCTTCATAGGTAATGTTTTATAGACTTTGAATCATTTTTGTTGCTCTCCTCTGGACTTTCTCCAATTTGTCCACATCTTTCCTGGTGTAATGCCCAGAACTGGACATAGTGTTCCAGTTAAGACCTTATCAGTGCTGAGTAGTGTAGAAGAATTACTTCTTGTGTCTTGATTACAACACTCCTGATAATACATCCCAGATTTATGTTCACTTTTTTGCAAAAATATTATATTGTTGACTCATATTTAGTTTGTGGTTTACTATAACACCCAGATTCTTTCTGCAGTACTCCTTCTCAGGCAGTCATTTCCCATTTTGTATTTGTGTAACTGATTATTTCTTTTTAAGTGGAGTACTTTGCATTTGTCCTTCTTGAACATTATCCTATTTATTTCAGACCATTTCTCTAGTTTGTCAAGATCATTTTGAATTCTAATTCTGTCCTCCAAACCCCTTGCAACCCTCCCAGCTTGGTATTGTTCACAAACTTTATCAGTGTACTTTCTATGCCATTATCCAAATCATTTATGAAGATATTGAATAGAACTGGACCCAGGACAGATTCCTGCAGGATGTAATTTGACGCGCCCTTCCAGCTTCACAGTGAGCCATTGATAACTACTGTTTTCCAACCAGTTGTGCACTCACTTATACTTTATACGTACATTCTGATGTTACAGTGGGACATTTGACCTTGGATGCTAATGAGTTTTTGACTGCATAACCCACTATGTTTTCGTGGCAGTCTTGTTTTCTTCTTCCATGCCAGAAAAACATATAATGCTTCTTGTATAGAGACTCCGTGTCATCAGTCTGCTTCAGAGAGAGCAGCTACATTGATTTCAGAGTTCTCCAGCTCTCTGTCAATGATGGCAGCTTTCTAGGATCACTGACTTTCTGTAGATCATGACACAGCAGTGCACATTGTCCTCACATTCCAACAAGAAAGTTTGAAAAGGGTGACCATTATACCCATATCCTTTACATATACACCTAGGCAGAAAAAATGAGGGATAGGCTTGCCTTAAGACCAAATTCCCCCTCTAGGTGGTACTGACTTGGCCCAAAGGGTTGGATATCAAGACATTTGGAAGCCAGCACAGTTGCAGGACATGCCAATTGCTTGACATTATGTCCGCAGCAGATTTGGTTCAACCAAACCTTTGTTCAGCCAAGAACTAGCTGCCAGGCAGCTGTGCCAGATGGAGTAACTCATTGTGGATATTGTTTTTTATTCCAGTGAATATCTGGCAGGTTGTACTGGGTTATGTGGTACCAGTAGCAGGCCTTACATGCCTGACCTGACTTGAATGTTAAATAATAAATAATCATAATAAAGACTGAATTTTGCCAGAACTAGGCTTTAGGTTGGGGAAATGTTGAGAGAAATTCTCCATTTGGGGTGGGAAGAGGAAATTTTCTGTGTGACTGATGTACAGAAGCACTTTGAAGCTGCTTAGGATTTGAGAATGTTAAAATGAATCCCAGGAGAGAGAGATTAGCAGGCAAAGGTAAGTGAGGCAATCAAAGTTGCATGATTAATAAATGTATCACGACACTAAAATTAACCACATGGCTATGACTTCCATATGTTGCACATGGGCACACACACACATATGTACATGTTGTGAGAATAGCTTATATGGGAATACATTATATTTCAAAGAAGTTTCATCTTGAGATGCTGTAAAGAGAGAGAGAGAGAGAATATGCAGGTTGCTCTCAAAGACAGAGAGGCACAACTCATCCCAAGCTGTTCTAGGCTGATGGCTGCTACATCACACACTTTACTACTGAGGCCACTAGCCTACAAACAGACCCAGGAAATCGTCCGACTCTTAAAGTGATACCATGAAATTCCAAAACAGACCTCAATATACCACATAGAAGAGAAGCTTATAACGTAGGTCCAGAATAGGAGGGAATAAGAAAATGGAGATAATGAAACTGCTCAGACATTTGAACTTATTTTTCATTCTGCTGATGAATGAATGTTGAGTGACTAGCTTTGTTGCCAGGCTTATTTTTTTCAGTGATTTTTAAAAGATTTTTTTGATTGAACTTTCCATAGGCCGGTGATATAATGTCACCCTAAAACCTTTCACCCAGATAAGGCCATGCCAGCTTCCTCAAAAGTGGTCGCATTCTCTGGATTGTTTATCTACATGGGGGAGTGTCACAGATTTACAGTCTCTGTGGTATGCAAAACACAAAAAATTTTTAATTGCTGATTTAAGCACAGTTTTTCCAAACTGATGCTTGCTAAAGGTGATCTAATTCAAACGTGATTGGACCAAGTTGCCTGTCTCCATTGTAGGCCTTGCACCTGATCTGTCTGAAGACCTTGGAGGGAAGTGCTACGAAGTGGAGTAAGTGAAGTTCACAAACCATAAGAATCAAAGGTAAGGTTGAGAAGCCTCACCTTTTATCAGCAATCCACCTAAGGGAAGACTGATGTTCCAGAATCTCCAAGATCTTGCAACCTTGAGGAGAGGAAGCCTTTGACCAGTCCCCCTGCACCAGATAAAGGTCTGCTAGTGAGAAGTGGTTAGCCAGCAGAACATTGCCATCTGTCTCCTTGTCTGCGGTTCCGGCTTCTACTCTGTGAAACCCAAGAGAATGAGAGAGCTGAAGAGTCTGTGAGCCCCTGCTATCTTAAGTATTTTATTTTTTCTTTTTCCATTTTTTATTAGCTGGAAGATGTCCCAGTCCTTTTTATATTCTTTAATTTTGGGTATGAAAGGTAAAGCGTGGTTGCGAGCAAATGTGTGTGTATGAGCACCCATAAAGTCCACACAGGGAAGGCTCCAGAAAGATAGGTCCCCAGGTTTTACAGCCCCAGATATTGTCTATTCAGTAGAGTGTGTCCTGTGTTCTATATTTAAAAGTCTTGAGAGATTTGAGATTGTCATCTGAAGTTTCTGGTAAATAAGAATTGTCAAACTTCTGCTTATCAAGACTGTTCTGTAGAAGTCTGTATTTTAATATCGCTGTTTGAGAAAAGTAGAAGGAGTGGTCAACCACCGGAAAGAAATTGAAATCTAAGAAGGAAAGATTTATAAGTGTCTCTAAGGCTATGGTTCAGACATTAGATAATAGTTTGGTTTTAGTATTAACAATTCAATTCAAGTTATAGATATGATTGACTTTAGTAAGATTCAAACATTGGGATTTATATTTAAATGGACAGCCACCTTTTGGACTTTGTGGAATTTATAAGGAATGACTCTTTTTGGCATAAAATTTGATGATTTAATGCATTTGATTTAATTCTAATTTAATACTGAGACTGATTTGTTTATTTGACCTCGATGTGATATTAATTTTATAGTTGCTTTATTTTGAGTTTAGTTTAGTAACTTAGCTTTGGTGGTATGTTTTCTTAATTTTATGTTTTGTTTGTTTATGTGTTTTAATGAAATTTATAAAAAGATACTGGGTTGCATTTCTTTCAACAAGCCACCTGGGTCCAGAACCATTAAGGACCTAAGAGGATAACAGTCAACCTGAAAGCCTGATCAGCTCCCTCTAATTAGTCTTTGGTTCTCAAAATATATTTCTAGATCTCACATACACACAGTGTGTATACTAGACAATTCAAGGGCAGAGTAACTTTCTTTCTTTAAAATTCAGTGCTCTTGAAATCTGCAGACTGACCTTTGGAAATTAAAGTCCTCTGTTTATCCACAGAATAGGTACAACACTAGGCCACCTCTGCAGATGAGAGAGAAGCATAATCATCCTGGCCACTTAATCTTTGCCCCTCTGTAAGACTGCTAACCATGGTGGTACCAGCTAGCAGCAATCATATTGATATTTTTTGTGATGTGATGGCATCCATCCATTAATTTGGAACACCAGTTCATTTGAGACAGGATACCAAAAGCAAGAAATAATATCATCTGTATGTAATTTCTATGGCTTCAGATTTAGAACTACTGAAATTCTCTTTTCTTGGAGATTTGGGATCAAGTCCTGGTCCCATTGAAGTCAATGGAAGTATTGTCATTATTGACATGAATGGGAGCAAGGTTGGGCCATAAAGTGAGGAATCAAAGAACTGGAAGGGACCTTGAGAGGTCATCTAGTCCAGTCCCCTGCACTCAAGTCAGGACTAAGTATTATCTAGACCATCCCTGACAGATGTTTGTCCAACCTGCTCTTAAAAATCCCCAATGATGGAGATTCCACAATATAGAAAACAATATAGCTTAGAGCGCTGGATGCATAAAGCTCTTTTTTTTTTTTGGCAATTTTAAAAAAAATCTTCAAACCTTGAGATTAGCAATAAAGCCAGAACAATCAGAAAGTCAGATTAAAAAACACAGAAGCAAATGGAAAGAAAGGAAACATGATCTACCAAGACAGTGGGATACCGCATCTAGCCTGGCCCAGGATTAAGACTCCTCAGAAGGGGAGGCAAATCATTGTTTGTATGATGCCCTCTGCTACAGAACACCTTGCCATAGTAAATTACAGTGAGCATGTTCAGGTTGAATGTAAAGTCTTCCCCTATAGCTGGAGTGGCAGCAGCCCACAGGATCAACCCATAATCATGAACAAGTAAAAGGCAAGAAGAGAACAAGGATGATCTTGTGGTTAGGGCACTAGACTGGGCCTCAGGAGATCTGGGATCTGTTTCCAGCTCTGCCATAGTCTTTTCATATGACTTTGGGCAAGACGTTTAATTTCTTGGAATCAAATTTTGTTTGCAAATTAAATCAATGGCACAATTCTTTCCCCGGTACAGCTCTTGTTGCAGCTCAGGTGATAGCTAGGGGATTCTTCATGATGGCTCCTCCACCGCCTTGTTCTCTTCCTTTGTCCCTCTGGGTTTCTACCCCCCACTGGAAAAGCACCAGGTTAAAGATGGATTCCAGGTCAGGTGACATGATCACATGTCACTGCAAGACTTCATTACCCACTTGCCAGCACACACATATACAGGAAGATTAACAGGTAAACACAGCCATCTGCAGACAATGGTCCTGGTTAATGGGAGTCATCAAGATTCCAAACCACTATTAATGGCCCACACTTTGCATAATTACAATAGGCCCTCAGAGTTATATTTCATATTTCTAGTTTTAGATACAAGAGTGGTACATTTATACAAATAGGATGATCACACTCAGATTATAAGCTTTGTAATGATACCTTACAAGAGACCTTTTGCATGAAGCATATTCCAGTTACATTATATTCACTTCTTATGTTTTTATAAAACCATATAGACTGCACAACGTCACAAATACCTCTTACTATGTGTTTGTACAGCACCCATTATAATGGGGCCTCAATCTAGGCTCTGGCCTCTAGCTGCAGACATCATAAAAAGAAGAAATAATAAGGAAAAATAAACACTATACGGAGGAGGGAGAAAGGAAGGTACTTTAAATCATTAATATAATAGGACCTGGGATGGGAGGCGGAAATGTAAGATGATAGCCCTTTCAAGCATGCGCTGTGCTAACTTTAATTGTTGTCCAGCACTTAGATTAGACAGCTATAATGGGAGTACTAATCACAAACAGGAATACTGCATTAGGCAGAAATCCACACCATGGCAGGAACTGCAGCCAAATATAGATATACCACAGATAAATGAAAAAGATCACAACTGACAAAAACATTAAAGTGCAAATAAATGTAGATTTTATAAAAATTTATGTCCTACTCTTTTCATGTATCATTAAACAGACTGTGGAAAAATCATAAAGTGTAATGTGACATTAAATATAAATTACTTGAAATAAAACAATGATAGTCTGACAGTAATAAACGAAACTAGTACAATTTGTTTAAAGGTAGCAAATAAAGGGAAATTGTTGTGATGTGAATAACCACACTGGAGACAATAAAAATCTTATTTTGTGCCATTTGAAAATGATCAAAGTTCTTCTGAGCCTATGCAGCTCCTGAGCACAGAAATGCTTCTGTTATGTTGAAAACCAATCAAACTAGTCCTAAGGATTCAATCCCAAAAGCTTGTTTTCCTAGAGAAGATCAGGAATGCCAAAGTAATCTGAACAGCAGTAAAGTACACTGAAAATCAATAGCTGCTCTCACTGGCTGTAGCAAAAAATTACATTATGTGCACAAGCGCCACCAAGAGGTTCTTCCTTTGTATTTCATTCATCGCTTTTTTCCATTTCCAAAGCACATTGGTACTAACTGGGGGCACTGTTTAGCACTTCACACCCAAATACCACTACAGTATTCAATTAACAGCACTGTAAATATACAATAAAAACTAGAAATTAGAATATTTTCATTTAAAGCAAAAAAATATGTCAATGTGACTTTTAATTTTGCACAACTGGACTATAAAATATTGTGACACACACACACACACACACACACACTCATTGTCCAGCTTTAACCTTGGTTAAATTCCCCTCTTATCAGCCACCAAAGCCCAGCCAGCAATAATCTTACAATTAGAAAACAAAATTCTGCCTTCAGTTAGAAATTGTGCAATCCCCTTTTCTTCAATGGGCTAGAGATTTTTTTCAGAAGCTATACTATAAACAAAGCATGAGTGTGAGTTTCACATTTTAATACATGCAACACTCTTCCATCGATGTTCCTGTCAGTGCTAGATGTAATTTTTAATAGTAAAGGAGCATTTTCTGTCACCAGGAGAGGGCCATTTTTAAAGCCTATCAGCCTCAACATAGCCACATTATAGGTTGTATTCAATGAACTTGTTAAATGTGCTTTAACATCTGGAAAGTTACCACTTTTTTAACCTTGTGCAATGGCAGCTGACCAACCTGTATTTTTCTTTCTATTTGGGTTGCTAATCTGGAGACATAGGTGGTTCTTGAAAAGCCTACCTCACTTTTCCCAGATTCTATCAGTCCAACATTTACCAGAGGGTTAGGAACATTGGACCTAATTTTCATCTCATTTATGAGAGTAGAAATCATTCCACTGTAGTCAATGGAGTTACAGTGTTTAAGGGATCTCAGAATCAGTCCCATTATGTTTTTCTTTTGACTAGCACAACTTTCCATTTCTGTGGTTTTCTTATTATTTGGTGGGATTCGCATTTATTAGGTATGGCTGCGTTTCAACGAGTGCTATTGTTCATGCAGATTGATCTGTCTTCTGCAGTATTTTTCTCTTGACGGAAGGATACTTTCCCTCTTCAAGCACTATGGCTCTCTCAATCCTTAAAAAAAAAACACATTGAATAAGCCAATAAAATAGTTTAAAAGATGTATGCCTTCCTTTGCATACATTACATATTCCAGAATTTGGCAGGATTAAAGAAAAAAAAATGTGCATAATTTAAATACATTTCTTTCAGAATTTAAAATTTTAAATCAGAATTCAAACTAAGGTAATGAAAGTGAAGCAAACTAAATTTCAGACCCCATAATTACATTTTAGTGAGATGACTCAATTCTGCAGATGAGTAGAGCAAAGTATTATTTATTTTTCCCCACTGCAACATAACATTAAAATCCAGCAAAGTATCCAAAAGGGTCCATTGCCTTTCTGGCCATTAAATCAAAAAGACGACAATCAAGTAAGCATAATTTTCACTGAAGCAGAGCTTAGTGCCCATAAGATTCATCAAGGCATTGCTGCTTACCTACACACAGTATCTCTTGTAGCCATTGGTATTGCAGTTTTGACTAGCTTTTGTTTAGATTTGAGACTATATCATTTATTTTTTAAGTGAACCATCAAATTTAAATCTATTTGGTTTCAAAAATGATTTAGACAGAGTTTGAAGAACTACACCTGCCAATAGGCGGGTTTCCTAATTTTACAAAGGCTTTTCTCTTGCCTGTTGCTGTTTGAAAGAGCCACACAAACAAAAAGGCAAACTGACTGATTGACTATATGAGGGAATATATTATTTGGTTGGTCCTGCTTGAGCAGGGGGTTGGACTAGATGACCTCCTGAGGTCCCTTCCAACCCTAATATTCTATGATTCTGTGAATAATGGAACAGACTATACTACAAGCACAGTAAAATGAACAAAGTAGGTTTGGCAAGATGGTTGATTGGTTGGTCAAATAATCTCAATTGATCCTATTACTTGACCATATATTGACAAATATTCCAGCAAGAACGTCCTGACATAGGTGGTGGGCTGTCTTTCTGATTGCATTATGCAGAACCAGATTAAAGAATGATGGGACCCTGTGCACTAAGGAAATTGGGGCTCCCCACCTTCCTCAAAGCGCCTCCACCCCATACATACCCCACTCCAGAATGCCTCTCTATCCCCACCCTACACACAGACACCGGAATGCCCCTCCCGCCCATATATATCCCTACAACTCTCTACCAGACCCATTTATCCGGACAGCTGCCACACATGTCCCAGCGGCCCTGACATCCATCCTGCTCACCACAGCACCCAACATATCAACCCCACTGGCCAAACCCCCCAGCAACCCTCACTCACACGCAATTCCTCACCCCACAGCAACTCAAACTCTCAGTACCTTACCCATTGCCCCTGGAGCCTTCCTGGCCACTTACTGGCACTCTCCTGCCCCCCGGTTCAGTGCTCCACTCCCATCCTGGGCTAGGGCAGTTCCTCCCAATCCCGGCCATCCAGATCTGGTCTCTCCCATTGCCTGTCCCACACTCACCCACCCCTGCACTGCTCAGATTTGGCCTGGCCACCCCTCCGTCTGGACGGGTAGGTGACCAGGACTAATTTGAGTGAGTAGTGTTGTGATCTGACAAACAGGGTCACAGTGCCACTCGGCTTTGGTTTTCTTTTGTTTTCCAAAGGTCAACCCTCCTATCCCCGTGATAGGAGCCTTGTGCAAGTGCACTGTTGCATATTGGTTAATCTAGGCATGGCATTATTCTTTCAATATTCAGAAATTAATTTCATTGTTTCACATTTTTTAGTTAAAATAACTCAGTTAAGTAACTGGCTTTTTGTAATTAGGCATAAGTATCTATCTAAAGCTAACCCTACTGGAGACCATAAAGCAGTGGTTCCCAAACTATGGGTTGCGACCCCAAGTGGGGTCATGCCATCAGCAGATGGGGTCACAGCAATCCCTAGTGTGAAGGATGCCATTTTTGTTCTACACAGCGTAACCTCATAACCTTGCTCTTCAAAAATGGCATCTTCCATGCTGTCTGGGTCCTGGGAGGAAATGATCAATTAAAATAGGGTCATGTGGGGAAAAAATTGGGAAATGCTGCCATGGAGTCCTACTGTTCTTTGTTACTGTAGTTACTATTCTAATAAACTAGTGCTTTAAAATATTTGGCCAGTCAAATGCCCAATCCTGGCACAAAGTTAAAAAAACCTAGCAATTATTTTTTTTTCTTTACTCTCTTTTAATTATTTTAATTTTTGGTGCTACTTGTAACAATAATAGGGACAGCGTTCGCCAACAGAAGGGTGGGTTTTAAGTTGATGGTGTTCCTTTAATATATTTGAGAATGTCCTAATTGCTTGAACCACTCTTCCTTCTTTTTGCCTTATGCTTCTAACTGATTCAGTCTCTTCAGACAGACTTTTCATTTTCCCTCTTGTTACATGTTGATCGGTTCTTTTCCATTTCTTTGACCCCCATGTTAGGGACCAGGTTACTGGATAGCTCCTTACATCAAGGCACTGAGACTCTATATTGAGGTACCACCCATAAATGTGAGTTTTATTGACCCTGATTACATTATGCACATATCCTTAGCCTTCAATACCCAGCCCAACTAGCTGGACCCAGCCCAGGGCATATGCACTGGAAAAAGAGACCAAGCCTCTTGACCCCACTGAGAAAAGAGAACACGCATCTAGCTGCTTCAGAGACTATTTCAGTCAAATGAAAAACATTGAAAGACCTGCTTTTTATAACCAGAAATTAACAATTTTACAATGATGCCCTAACAAAAAAATAGAGTTTGATGTACTGTGGCCATTTAAAAAATAATTTAGGGTTAAGAGGAGAAATACATATTTTTCCCAGCAGCGCTGACTAAAGAATATCTCCCTAAAATACACAACAGTCATCTAGGCATTGAAAAAATGTAAGCAAAAGACAGAGCATATTTTGTTCTGGCGTGATATGGCTGCTCAGATAAAAGACATTATAGTTCCTTGTGATCACTTTTGAAAAACATAAACAAACAGACCCAAGGCAGGATTATGAATTCCTAGAGAGACCATGGCAAAGGCTAGGAGAGGATTTATTTAATTTGACAATAAAACCTATTTCTCAAGTCCTGAGAATAGCTATGTAACAGGTGTTACACACATACAGTGGCGAAGTGCAATAGAAAGCTGACTAATTAATATACAAATTCAGATGGTATTTTAAAGCAAAATCTCAGATCAGGTCAGGTCGTCAGATCAACTGCTAATAGCCCACAGTGAATTATGGGTGGGATTTTTAAAAGTGCTCAGCCTTGGCCTCACTCTGCTCCCATGTAAATCAATGTGAATTTCAGTGAGAACAGACTTAGGCCAACACTGAGTGCATTTGAAAATCCCACCCTATATTTCACAATGAGCAAGATCCTTCATTGAAGGGAGGAACAATGGAAAAGACTCATTTCCCCTGAGCTTTTGAATCTTCAGAGAGACTCCTGAGCATAAGGAGCCTTTTACTAAACCGTCTCCATGCATAACTGAACTAAAAGAAACACTAGGAGTCATTGTTTTTTATTATTTAATATAGAGTGGTGCCTAGATTTCTCAGTCAAGTTTGGAGCCCCTTTGGGGTAGGCCTTGTACAAACAATAGTGGGAGACTGTCACTGTGCCTATGAATTAAAAATTATTTACCAAGTGAGATGAACAAACGAGAGGAGGGGACAATGGTGGGAAATTCATACAGTTATTGAGGTAGCTCCTGAACAACTTGATGGTTCCTGAAGAATGACAATAAAAATAGTAGGACTGGGCATACAATAGCTATGAATATTTCCTATACAAACTACAGAAGACCCGTCAAACAAACAAAAAAAAACCACACTGATAGGCAGTGAGGATGAGTAGTGTTATGACTTCCTCACTCTTTATGTCACCATGTATTAAGTGTGTTCAAGGCAGTAAATTTGTATTAGTAAAAATGTGCAAAAAGTAAATGAATATAGTTGATATTATTCAGTATATTTCAGTATATTTCAGAAATATTACAGTATATTTCAGCAAACTGCTACCCATTTTTTGCCTGTTAGTACACATAATGCACACACTATTATAGCCTTCAGTCCTCTTTTCCTTGTTCATTCCTCAACCCACAGATGGTTTTTCAATCCCTAAAAAAGTTAGTGGTGGTGTTTCTTTGACAATCTGAGATTATATAAAATTTGGGTATGGGGGAATAGGGAGAGAAATGGTTTTATAGAGATTGATAGTACACAGACCCACTATAATAGTCACTGTGTTCTATTGCTGCCTCTTAAACTGGACCTCTGTACCCGGAGATCAATTTTTCAGTCCCTTTATTCTCGCTCTCCACTCTCAAGTCTTAAAGTGATTTAAACACTTTACTGTCTTAAGGATTTAAGACATTTTAACAGCATACATTGCCTTATGATCTAAAGTGGCTTAAATGCTTATGCTACTTTAAGGATTTCATGTGGCTTAACTGCGTATGCCATTTTATGAATTTATGGAAGCTTAAAAGCTTATGCTTCCTTTTAAAAACAATAATAAAGTGGCTTAAAAGATTATGACATTTTAAGGATGTTTTCTTCTTTTTCTTCCTGCTTGTCTTAAAAAAAAAAATCTAGCATATTTTTTCTTTCATTTCCTAATGTAACAGGAAGGTTGTACATTTAAAATAAAAATCACTAAAGTGCAAAAGCTAAGAGTCCTAAAACAGCATGAACTTATCCACACTGTTTCTATAGAGGATTTTTCTATTCCTCATTTTGTTTGATAAATAATAATGTGACCTTTCATAAAATATTCAGAATATACTGCAAAACTGAAAATGCTACTGTAGGAGGCCATTTCCTGATTATTGTTGTTTGAAACATGCAACCTTTGAATTATATCATCATACTAGACAGATCAATCCATCGATCAATAAATCAATTGATTTGGGTTTGCTTTGACAAAATACTTTCAAATTAGCTCATTGCATTTTGGGAGCCAGAGCAGCACAGTGGGCCCACTTTTTATGCTGAGCATGTCCTCGGGATTTACACTCAAAAGATTTTCCTGGAGAAACTCAAATTCCATCTGTTGCCTCTACCACAAATCGCCTTTATTTTATTTACTTTACTCTCTTGACGCTCTTATCTGGTGGCAATAAATTCCCACTAGAGTGGAACACCAACTTAGCCAGTGACCCCAGACAGACAATAGAGCAGGTCCTTGCAGACACTCTCAACTGATTTCTGTGCTGCTCGCTCTCTCTTTCTCGATTGCTTCGTTTGTGCCAGGTTTTATTCAAGAGTTCCGACTATGTGCAATTAGGAGATTCTTCATTTAAAGGGACCTCATGGGGGCTGCAACAGATCAGTGGAGCAATAAATTACTGGGGCTTCAGAAGCAGAAGAAGACTGGAAGACAAGGGGGTAGGGTGGGAGGTGAAAGGGTATATACAATCGCCTGGAATCTCAGAAGCTGACTCCAAGGTAAAGAAATTACTAGCCTTGTAAATCTCAGCACTTGGGTAATGATGGGTATAACAGAAGCTGCAAAACATATAAATTAACTTTGGGATGCTGGAACCAAGAGGTGTACGGTGGAATAATCGGCATCCTCATAAAAACAACAGGAAAAGAAATGCCAGCCATTTACTACCATTATGTTAGAGTTTGAGCAGAAAAACCAAACGACCCGCGTTTTTACAAAGCAGTTGTTCTAATGTCCCTGGGAGGGCTTCTTCGTCCCTTCGACTGCGCACGTTTACAAATCAGAGCAGCCAATAAAGGCGAGCTCCAGGAAGCTGGAAGGAGCGTATGCTGCCTTGGAGCAAAGCCTATGAGATGCTGAACTGGTGCTCGCGTTAACAAAGTTAAAAGATCATTCCTGGCGAAGACGAAAATAAGCCAAAGCCTGCAAAATGGACACGCGAAGGAGGCTCTACTCTTTCGTTTCTGGCTTCTGTAGTAAATTACAATGTTATCCCCTTTTAAAGGAACATGATGTGAAATGGGGTTTAAACAGAGTTCAAGCGAATTGATATACATCTGAACCTTTTAACGAGGAACCAAGCTGCCACATAAATACACTAGCATAATATCACCAATCAGTGATAAGGTGATTGTTCGCTACGTGCACTTTTTCAGGGCTACCTTGCCCTGGGATGGATATTCGCCAAGGCTCGTTGTTTGCACATGGAGATCGTCCTTTGGCTTTGTTCACGCTCAGGATTGTTGCAGGCTCTAGACAACTGCCTCTCGTTGAGAGGAACACAAGTGACCCACCCTTTCTGTAAGGCCGCGCTGTTTCCACACAGCGTTGGAAGAGAGAAATTCCCTCCGCCTGTAATAAAGGGTTAAATCAAAGCTTGCTTGGCGAGTCAAAGAAGGACTTAGATTTACTCGAGTATGAAGTGGGGTCTAACGTGTTAAGTACGTGGGAAAATGCAGCCAAGGGCCATAAATATCTCATTAGTTTCATTTCCAATTAACCGTGAAACAGCAGCTGTTTATTGGAGTGAACGCGTGCAGCAGGGGGATCCTAGTGCTGAGTCCCCTCGGGCCATGGATGAGACTGGAGAGCAGGAAGAGTCTGTCTGACACGGACACCACTGGCTGTAGCTAGAGCAGTTACTTCACTTCCCCTTCTAGCACCTTGTTCCCTTCCTCTTGATGCCCTCTCCGCTCTCCTCCTCCACTTCAGAATCACTTCCCGTTCACTGCACCAGCCCCCTCTCTCCCTCCTTCACACTATACCGCTAGTAATTAACTCCTCACTGCATTTCCCCCGCCCCTCATTCACATCCAAATATAGCACTCCTGAGAAAGCAAACTAAGGCAGGGAGCTGGTGGCAAGAGCATGTGAGGCTTTTGAAAGACTCTGACAGCAGCCTTTCCACCCCTTCTGCCAATAGATTATTTTGGTGTAAATGGACCAAAGAAGGATTTTTCTTTATGGATTTTTAATACAAAGTGTTTATGTGGCTAATAAATTATCTGGAAAGTGGTTGAAATTGAGATGTCTCCCCCCCCCCCCCCAAAAAAAAAAAAGCTGTACTCAAAAGAATATTGCTTTTTCATTCTCTACAAATCCAGTAAATTCAGCCTCTCCGGAATAGGCAAACACGACTCCGTTAATCTACTATTCCACAGTTTGGGAACATGAGTTTTGCCATTGACTTCAGAAGCAAACTAATCTTCCACTCTAGGAACAACAAATCCAGCTTTTAAAACAGAATTAAGTCTCAAACCACACACTCAAGAGCTCATCACAAATCTGGACTCGGCCCATTTCTGTACAATTTGACATGTGGCACATTCACATTCCTTTTATGGGCGTGCAGCTTTTACAGCTCTTCCTTGAGCTTTTGAATTTCTTTACAGAGATATTCAGAAATTCTATATTTCTTAGGGAAAAAATGCTATTAACATTGGGGGAAATGTATTGCATCAAGGCTGCAGCCATTTAGCTTCACTCCAAATTACCTTAAGCACAATTTTGGTAACACCTCCTTGCCAAAAATACCTTACAGTTTAGTCACACAATTGCAGTGATGCATTTATAGCCACAGACCTAAATTTTCAAAAGTGACTAAGAATTTGGGGTGCCCAAATTGAGACCCCTTAAAGGGGCCTAATTTTCAGAAAGTGCTGAATACCTGCCTTCTGAAAATCAGGCCCCTTTAATAGGTCTCAAGGCACTCAAGATTACTAGTCACTTTTGCAGATGTAGGCCTCCATGTTTTACTTGAAGGTATTCGCTTTATTTAAACAAATGCATTGCCAAAGCTCTGGTGTGAACTGTGTAGATAAAATTTAACACAATAATGTGTTGTTAGTTTCTTTGTAGTCTACAAAGTAATAAATACAAAGACACAATCAACTAGAACACTAGTTGGAAAGTTATATCACTACTGTTGTTTTTCACAAACCTGTAATGCCTTCCAGAGTTATGCTAAAGTCTTGCATGCTAATCCAGGTGGTGCATGTCAGTACTGTGTTTAAGCTATAAAATGTATGCACTGACAGTCCTGGAACATAACTTCACTTAGGAAGGGTTGAAACACAATACCAATTTTAAACAGTTAGAGTCTCATTCCAAATCCAATCCTGTTCTTAACCCAAATCATTTCATGAAAATCAACCAGAGCCAGCCCGATTAAGAAGAGGTTGAGAAGTCTCTTCACCAGAAGCTGTAATTCAATATGTCAAACTTCCTAGGTATCTCTGCAAAAAGGACAAGCATCTCAGAGAGCTGGCCCCCATGACTTAACTCCTAGTCAGTCTATTTCTAAACAAAGTTCTCATTCTCCTAGACTATTTTAAACAGCAACCTCTTGCTCTTTGTCTCTCTCTCTCTCTCTCTCTCTCTCTCACACACACACACACACACACACACACACACACACACACACCCCTGTAAAACTGATCTTGCAATTTGTGTCCCACTCAGAGAGAATATTTCATATCAAAATATCTTGACCCAGAGCTAATTCACGAGTTTCCAGTTTCAGCAAAGCTTTCTGATGTGCAAGAGTAATGATAGAGAATACAGGCATTTAAGCCTGCAGTTTAGGAAAGTAATACCAGAGTTTACAATCACAAGGACCAACCCTCAACCTTTCAATCTAAAGCACCCCAACATTTTCTATTAAAAGGATCAGCATGAGGAACATAAATATTGCTTGGTGCTGGGGGTTTTAAAATGTCATCTCACATTTACAGGAGACTGGTTCTCCAAGTCTGGTTTTAAAATGCTATTCTATTATCAAATCTAATCTAAAGTCAAGGCTCTAATCCTTGAAAAGCACAGTATGGTCTCCATCCTTCCCCTATTGAAGAGAATGGCAAAAATCTCATTGACTTCAATGATTGGAGGATCTTCTCCTACAATTTTATCCTCTTTGTTAGGAAACAGCTCCTCCTCTTGACCTACAGACAGTCTGAGCTTCATTCCCCACTGTCTTGCAAATGACTGATTACACAGCCTGCACCTATGAAAAGAGTGCATATGAGAGGAGAATTATGGTTTGGTCATGTTTCAGATCCACTTTGCACAAGTGTAAATGACAACCCAAGATGGAAGGCAGTGGCAAATGAAGCCTTCTAAATTATAAAACTACACAAAGTAATCAGAGGTCAGTAGTGCTAGTCAAATGTAGTGTTAGACCCTACTCTCCCAGTGAACTCACTATGCGTTTTGCTATTGACTCCAGTGGGAGCAGGACAGGGCCCTGAAATTAGATATCTTTTATAATATAAGATATCAATATAAAATATCTTATATTGCTCTCTAAGAGACTAGACAAAAAGCCTTCAATCCAGATACCACAATTAGTCTGAAGAACGCATTGCCACACAGAATACTATTGAGGTCAAAAGCTTAGTAGATTTCAAAAAAAGGATAGATATTAATATCGATAACAAGAATATCTAGAGTTATAGAATAGCTTTTTTAAAGAAAGCATTTCAGAAAGGATATAACCCTTCATGTTACAGGATGTAAACCAAGAAGGGAGTGAGGAAGAAACTTTCCCTGTTATCATTCCATAACTTCCTATTGTGAGGTTTCTTGCACCTTCCTCGGACAGGATTGGTGTGGCCACATTCAGAGACTGGCCACTGGACTAGATGGACCACAGGTCTGACCCAGTATGGCAACTCCCATATTCTGCAGGGGGGATACAATAGTGAGCCACTCTAGGAGTATGGCCCAGCCTGCAGTCCCTGAGCACCCAGAACTCCCAGTGACTTCTACAAATTGACTGATGCATTGGAAAATCTGTTTTATCAAGTCCTTGGTCAGATAATGTATACAAAAGGTGACTTCTTGGTTCATGTTCAGTTACACGGTGATGAATGCACAATGGTATAATACACCCTTACAGATATTCTATTTGCACTCTGCTTAACAAAACATGAACAAAGAAAATGACCCCCAAGATTTCTGAAACCTCAGTCAGCTAGCTAAATGTAGATGCATTACAAGATATATTCGTAATTTGCCACCCTCATGATTTCCAAGTCAAGCATCTAATACCAAATCTATAAGGAGATATTTAACGGTACCTTCAAATAGCAATGTTGTCATAAATAATTTTACTAAATCTCAGAGATTTGCAATTGCAAATAACAAAGAAGCCATGTTGTGAATGAGATCCCAATGCCTCCTCCATTGGTTTTTGCCCTCGTAAATCAATGCAATATCCAATCCTGTAAGTATGTTTCTAGATGAAGACAGATGGTTAGAAAGCAACATACATACATTTTGTTCTCCCTATAGAACAATTCATTGTTTACCCTCGGCAAAGTTTTTAGAGTTAATATTTCAAAGACAATCTAATTCTTGCAACTGGGCAAAAGACTGAGGTGCCAGTTTCTCATTGATGAAATACAACAGTGAGGTGGGGACAGCACAAAAGGGGGTCAACCTCCAGGCTTGATTCTGAAGTCAATGGCAAAATTCTCACTAACTGTAATGTGCCCTCTCTCCGCTGAAAGGGGAAGTAGGGTATTCTCTCCCAGCTCCCCTTACTGGTCGCAGGTGAGTGCAAACTGAACAGCGTGATTAGAGGGCAAGGGTTGAAAGGAGGTCTGAAATTATAAGCATTCTCTCCCAGTTTTGAACTATGTATTTCCAGACTCAGATTGCTCCCTCTCCATTAATTAGAAGAAAGGTTCAGTAATGAAAAACCTTCTTTAGAGTATGGATCAGTTACATAGACATATGACAGCTTAGTAGGGCAAGTAGCTCAGATTCAAAGAGGCCTCCCTATCGGGAAGGTAAAAGACCTGTTATCATATACCTCAGACTAGGATGTGTGGTGGGGGAGACAGCCTTCTTTGTCAAAGTCTCCTTGCTGTAAAAGACAGGCACTAAACCCCAAACCGGCTTAATCTCTAAAGCACATTTTGTGTGGCACCACGCCACCTCACCTTCTTCCCACTCACCACTTCTACCTGCATGTCATGCAATGAACAGAACTGGTCTCCCGTGCTTGGAGGCGAGAAGGCAAGGGGAGCTCATGAAGTCACAGCATCATCAGCAAAAATTTCCTATGGTTTCACTTGGGTGAGAAGAAAAGGATGCAACTAAAACAGAAACAGGTTACAGAAACCTTGAGAGAACCACCAACCACGCAGTACTTTATCACACCACCAGGGGCACTGCTCCTGGTGTCTAGCTCAGAACTAAGCTGCACTATTACATCCATTTTTAGGGGAACACCGCATTGTACAATTATTTCCCCCGTTT
This sequence comes from Trachemys scripta elegans, assembly GCF_013100865.1. Taxonomy (NCBI): domain Eukaryota; kingdom Metazoa; phylum Chordata; order Testudines; family Emydidae; genus Trachemys; species Trachemys scripta. The sequence goes on along the minus strand of NC_048302.1, from coordinate 58,684,350 downwards.
GATCACTAAGAAGTATTGGGAGCATAAGCTTTCGTGGGTAAGAACCTCACTTCTTCAGATGAAAGAGACTGCATCTGAAGAAGTGAGGTTCTTACCCACGAAAGCTTATGCTCCCAATACTTCTGTTAGTCTCAAAGGTGCCACAGGACCCTCTGTTGCTTTTTACAGATTCAGACTTACACGGCTACCCCTCTGATACTTAAGTATTCACAGATTCCCATCGTTCATTTGTTTTTTTCTGTACTTTCTCTTGAAAAGGGGTTGATTTTTCTTACTCTATGGTGGGAACGGGTATAATTAATTTAATTTTGTCTTTTTTCCCCCGGAATCCTGGCAACTATTGAGCCACATTTTTATTTTAATTTTAATTGTGTAAATTAATTTGCTCATTAGATTGGATGGGGTAGAGAGGCTTTGGGCGCTTATAAATGTGTAAGTTTGAGCAATAAATAATTACTATAAGGCAAAAAAATAGCATGCAAAAGTCTTTTCTGTGATACTAATGAATAAAGATTGATCCCTGCTATTAAAAGAAGATTGAAATCCTATGGAGTCAGTTAATGCAGTACAGTCAAACTGCTGAGCTAGCGGCAGTTTTTACCCACTTCGCTATGAGAATTGGAGACAGGTTAACCATTAATTAGTCTCTGAGCGTTTTTCATTGTGATTTTTATACTCCAGATACACAATTAAAGCTGATTTTTTTTTCTTTATTGAAACTAGCATCAGGGGAAAAAATCCTTAAGGTGTGTGTGTGTGTGTACTAATCACCAAACGGATTACTTAAAATAAGGTCCAGGGGAAGTAAAGACTGTGAAATAGCTACACTTCGGTGCAGTGCTGCGAATCCAGTTCTAATGCCAGTTTTAAAAAAATACCCCTCTTGCAACAAATTCGAAGGAATTAGAAACAGGTCAGAGGTGAAGAGACTCAGCTGGGGTCAAACTCACAGAAAACAAACAAGTCTCTCCTGATGCGTTCCGCTGGAGAAGGAAGCACCAGCCCAGCGTGGTAACTGAGTAAAGGAGACTAGTAGGAAACAGACCAGCATCTTCAATTGAAGGGGAAGAGGAAGAGTTCTATTTGCAATAGCTTTATTAACTGCAAAGCTCACCTTTAAAACTAAGCCACAACCTTAAAGCAGCTCTCTCTATTTGCCTGAACAATGAGCTCCTAAGTCTTTTGTGCTCTTTGTTCAGAGTTTTTTTTTTAAAAAAAAAACATGCATTGTAACATTTCTTTTAAGGATTGCCTGCCAAAAGCGAATCCCCTAAGGAAAACCAGACCAAGAAAGTAGTGACCAATCCTTTTCGGATTATTGTCAGAAGGCTCCTCCCAGCCCCTTCAATTTGCATAAAAAAATCCAGAAAACTCTTGTTTGCCCAGCATCTTGATCAGTTTGTCCACCCCTGTCTAACAGTCAGAGCCTGAGCCTCCTGGAAAGCTGCATGTAGCCTAAGGGGAACTGAGAGTTTCTCTCTCTGGGCTACAGCCTGTTTTCTGCCTTTGTAAAAAACTGGAAGCCTCGCTGGGGCGTTTTTTTTCACCCCCGTTTTAGAGTGTGAGTCACCAACCATGTACCAGGGATACTGGTCTCTGTTCCTGATCTTTATCGCCTCCCACTGCATAGGGTCCGTCAGAGGGCTCTTTCTTTTTGGCCAGCCCGAGTTCTCATACAAGAGGTCCAACTGCAAACCTATCCCCGCCTCCCTGTTGTTGTGCCGCGGTATCGAGTACCCAAACATGAGGCTGCCCAATCTGCTGGGGCATGAAACTATCCAGGAGGTTCTGGAGCAGGCTGGAGCCTGGATCCCTCTAGTTCAGAAGCAGTGCCACCCGGACACCAGAAAGTTCCTGTGCTCGCTCTTTGCGCCCGTCTGCATTGATGACCTGGATGAGACCATTCAGCCTTGCCATTCGCTCTGTGAGCAGGTGAAGGACAGTTGCGCCCCAGTTATGTCTGCCTTCGGCTTCCCCTGGCCTGATATGCTGGATTGCAGCCGCTTCCCCCAGGACAACGACCTATGCATCCCCCCGGCTAGCAGCGACCACGTCCTCCCTACCCCCAGAGAAGGTAAGAATGATTCTGCTGCAGCTTCCTGCGATCTTGGGCATTATTATTTCAATGAAGGGTTAATGGATTTCCCCGCATATTGTAATGGCTCAAGAACCATAGCATCCCCTATACTCTGCAACACATGCCAGGGGCTATGGAGTCATCTGGGTTGCAGTTGTAGGTCCTATGGGAGAGGGAATATTAACTTTTAAAGCAGCCGAAAATGAATTGTTTCCTGCTGTGAACAGGTTTTAAACAGTGACCAAAGTTAAGAACTACAGAAGGTTGTTTTACACCTTTATTTACCATGTTAGTTTGTTGTAGGGTTGCTAAAGAGAGCGCGCTAGATAATGGAACTGAAAAAATGCCAACATTTTTGATTGATCAGCAAAGCATGGACGTGAAAAGTCCATGAATCGACAGTTATTACGAATGAAGAATGCCTCTTCCATTGGTACCCGCTTTTTATGTGGGGGCTGGTTTTAATTAGCTGGAGAAGATCATGCAAAAGGAGAATTTCGCTAGTTATAAAAGGGGTGGGCGGGTGAGAGGGAGTTGCTATAGAAAGGGAACCTCGTGCGCTTGATACTCTTTCACAAAACCCCCCAGTGTGCCTGCCTTGATTTTTGTTCCTCGTGGGAGGGAAAGGGGGCTCCTTCATCCTTTTCAGGGGATTCAACAGGAACTTCTTTTCAAGCCCCTGCTTCATTCTAGGCAGATCTTAAATCAATTGCAAAGTTGCTTAGCAATCTTTTCTGACATGATGCAGCGTGACTTTCCAATCCTCTTGAGGTTAGATGGGTAATTCACTGGAAATGTTTTGCATTTTTCGAACATTTTCCCAACCCAAGCGATAAACAAATCAACGCGGTAGAAATGCTTTTATTCCTATCGCTTTTAGTGGGAACTGTGGTGGTTTTGTGATTTTACTTTGATGCCCTGGCTCTTTGCTGCTGTGCATTTCACAAATCTTCCTCTCCTTTTTGAAAAAGGAAGGACTTTGACCGGAACGTGATCTATATTATTACCATAGCTGAAAGAATACGCACACTTCACCGCTCATTCCTTTTTTAATGAAAATCCCTCTTTTCTTAGAAATAAAAAAAAAAACAAAATAGTTCGTTTAGAGAGATTATGTTAACGAAGCAACCTCTGTGTGATCAGTTCTGGTGTCATCTAGGCAATGAAAGGTAAGTCAGAACTTAGTTAAAGGCAGCTATGAGAATTCTATCAAGGGCACATACCAGTTGGTAGAAAATCTCGATTCGCTTCGATGTTCCCAAACGCCACCTGCTGTTTCTTTTTAACCAAACCTGCTGAAAGCTGCTTCTTACATTTCCAGCACCAAAGGTCTGCGATGCCTGCAAAAACAAGAACGAAGATGACAACGATATCGTGGAAAATCTTTGCAAAAATGACTTTGGTAAGTGGAAAAAGCCCCCTGGTTACAATTCCAGGACTGGGGTCCGCTCCTGTATTGATCAGGTTAAACTCTCATAGCAGGCAATGGGATTTCTGCTAGAGTAAGGACTCCAGTCAGGATTTAGCCTTATCTGCAAATCAAACGAAACTCGGTCCTTCCAAGATACTGTGTCAGAAGGCTTCCATCATGCAAATCATAGTCCTCAGAGTGGACTGAAAAAAGGTGTTTTTAAGTCCTAGCAAAGTCAGATTTCTAGCAATTTCCTCCTCATCTCAAAAACCAACTAAATCGCCAACAATAAAGCTGTCTAGATGTTTAATATTCGTTTATATAGTGGACTCGGGCAAGTGGAGTAGTACAATGAACAAGAGCAATCTGTAGTCTAAAATTCTGTTCACGGGAAAAAGTGGAGGAAGGATTTCATATAGGGGTGCAGAAGAGAGATCCAAAACCCAGTCCCAAACATTTGTAAAGACTTTCGTTGCAGATTAATAATGAGCCTCTACATACGATTTAACAGAGAAGGTGGTGCGTGGAGACTTATGTATATATACAAAACATGAAAATTCTGGGTTAGGATAGGAAAGCCCCTTTAACAGGGAGAACTGGGAACTGTACAAACTGGAACATGCTTATTTCAAGAGACTATTATAATAGGTCAATATTTATAATTGAAGGTGGACGTGTACTGTAAACCTCTAAAGTAATTCAAATGTGTCCTCAGAAACAAAGCCATTATGAGGACAATGTATTCATATAGCCTGTATTTATCCTAGCTTTGGACTGGCAAACAATGCCTGAGTTATTCAGCTAAAACCTTTTAGAGCTAAACACGTTGTGTAAGTCCTTAAAGAGCCTTGTATTTCCCTCTCCTAGTTATTTTATCAAATCAGATGCAGCTGTTAGAATAGATCACATGGAAGGAGAACTGACCTTTCAAACAGCAATACATGTGAAATATCATTTCCTTACAGGTTTACCTAAAAATCCTCTCCAGACTAATAAATTAAGTTTAAAGTTTTTAACCACAGAAAAGATCAGATTTCAAATTAGATTTAGATTCTTCCCCCTCCCTCCTTTTCAAATTCTAGGGTTTCAGTAAGAATGTCTAGTGCTGGGTTAAAAACTAGTGCATATTTAATGTACAAAATGTGCCCTCTCTGTGTTTGCAAATGTTAGGAAAACTAGAGAAAAGATGCATTTAGAAAAGAAGAAGAAAAAAATCTTAAGGTTGATTCAAACTGAGATGACTTGCATGCACTTAGTGGCTTTAGAAAATGAGCCACCTGCTGCCCATTCTGTCAGCCCCTGACAGTTTAATTAGCAATAGAAGACCTCCCTCCCCAGGTCCCCTTTATGTGCACTAATGGGAAAAAAAAATCTCTCAATCTCTCTCATCCCACTTCTCCCTCCCCCCTCTCCCTATTAGCCCTGAAGATAAAAGTGAAGGAGATCACATACATCAATGGGGACACCAAGATCACCCCTGAAACAAAGAGCAAAACCATCTACAAGCTGAATGGGGTGACGGAAAGGGATCTGAGGAAGACAGTGCTCTGGCTCAAAGGTGGCCTGCAGTGTACCTGTGATGAGATGAATGACATAAATGCACCCTATTTAGTGATGGGACAAAGGCAGGCTGGGGAGCTGGTGATCACCTCCGTGAAGCGGTGGCAGAAAGGGCAGCGGGCATTCAAACGATTCTCCCGCAGCATCCGCAAACTGCAATGCTAATCACTTCTACTCTAGTCACTTTCACCCTAGTCACTTACACCAGATGCCCCAGTTCTGAGCTCTTCAAGCCTCTTGCACCTTCTTGTTTCAGCCTTTCTGAACCACAAGATATAGCAGGCATGGGAGACAATGGCTGTTTGTTTAAAATGAAGAGGAGGGGAAAACCCTCCCCTTCAAATTTTGTAAATATATTAAAACTGTAATAAAAATCATGAATATTTTTGTGAAGTATTAAAATATCTTGCTTAAAGCTAGTTTGTTTGTGTTTGGTTTGGTTTTTGCATAAGTGCAAATGTGACACTGGTCTCAAATTTTTCTTTTTCCTTCACATTGGGAAAGTTGATCAATTGATATCACCACCTTTCTCTATACACACATGTGTGTTTGTGTTTCTTTCTGATACACTCAGAAATGGCAACAAACATTTCTCCATTTTGTTGGCCTTGTAAATGGGGTCTGATTTTGTCCATGTATGAAATGGCATGCCATCTATTTTAACACTATAGAGGAGACCATTACAACTGCTACATGAGGTACATACGCATCAATAAAAGTAAGTTAACCATGTGCACATTATGTTTTCTACAAATCTGACCCCCCCCCAAAAAAAAGTTTTGTAGCCTGATCTGAATACAGCTTTTAACTTTTTTAAACTTTGCAAATTTAATCATTTGTAGCCTAACTGTAATATACCAAATGATTAACCTGAGTTATAAAATATTGCTTTAACCAACCTTGTAAATATTCCAGATAAACATTATATTCTTGTATATAAACTTTACATCAGTTTATCAATTGTCTTCCTTTGGGGGCAGGAGGGGAGAGTTATTTCAATGAGTTTTGCAAATGAGAGAATTGAATCACCACCACAAACAGGTTTTTGTTATAATACAGCAAAACTTGCACCAAAGTCCCCAACTCCAATAAGTGAGAGAGAGAGAGAGAGCGCCCAATCCTGTGATTGGATCCATGTGGGTGGACTTTTACTTGAATTAATAGGACTCCACATAAACTTAAAGATTCACCCCTATCAGTTCTAAGATGTTTCTGTAGGACTTTTAAATGCCATTCTAAGATTAGCAGGGTTTTTTGCTGCTCCTTTGGGTGGCCACTTATGGTTTCACCATGTCTCCTAGGAAGACTTTGCTGTCTTGCTCTTCTTTTTTTTTTTTTTAAATGTATTTTTTTATTCTCCCCCTTGCCCCCAAATAAGAAGAGAACAAAAAAATGACAAAAAGAACAAAAAAGGAAAGGAAAGAGGGTAGGGAGGGGAATGGAAAGTAGCATCTCAGGTCTGGTCTACACTACCGACTTATACTGATATAACTACATCTTTCAGGGTTGTGAAAAATCCACACGCCGAGGGACATAGTTATACCAACTTACCCCTCCCCCCACAGACAGCACTGTTACTGGGAGAGCTTCTCCCACTGACATAGTTAAACCACCTCCCCAAAAGGTGATAGCTAAGCCAAAGGGAGAGAGCTCTCCCGTCGGTGTAGAGCATCTTCATGAAAATGTTACAGCAGCATAGCTGTGCTGATGCAGCATTTTAAGTGTTGACTTGCCCTCAGATTCCACCCACTAAGAATTAGTCAAAGATTTCCAAAAATTCAAAACAAAACAACTCTTTTCAAATTTGTTCGAGGGGAAGACTTCACACTTTATCGATATAGAGTTACAATGGCTTATCTATTTTTAAATGATCAGAATAAGGTTCATTTTCATACACATACAATTGAAAGAAAGAAGTATAAAAGGAACCGAAAGGCCTATGTGAAAATCCCTGTTAGTGCAGAATAATTAAGATTCTTTGTTTTGGGGTTTTATTTTATTTAAAATTTCCCAGGAATTTGTCAGCTTTTATTACTAAAATTAAAAAAAAAAAAAAGTGAAAATTGGTGCAAAAAATTAACTTCATGGTTTTCTTGGGTAAATATCAGGATTAATACTGGGAGCTTTGTCCGGCAGGAGAAGCAGACCAAGCTCTGTGACCTGGGTCTTCTCTCTGGGTGCATGTTTTAACCCTCTCTCAGGCAGCGCTGAAGGGCCCAGATATTCACAGGGGCTATCACTGGAGCCAGTACTCACAGGGGCAGCGATAGGAGAGGGCTAGGAAATACCCGGTGGGGTGCTTGACACTTGCGGGGCAGAGTGAAGGGGTTCTTGGTGGGGCAGGAGGCCAGTACTCACTGGACAGGGGGGTGACAGGTGCCCATACTTACAGGGTGCAACTGTTGCTGTACTGATTGGCAATGGTCTCGATGTTGCCACTCTGCATCACCATGATGTAGCAGTGGAGGAAGTTCAGGTCCATGCCAACCACCAACATGGCAGTTTCTGGTGCCTTCCACTCCCTGCAGACCTGTCGTAGCAGTGGTTGAGCAGTCTTGACTTCTGAGACCTGGTATCCTGCCAGTCTCACTGCCCCACTGCAGAGCAACAGCTACCCACCAGCAGTTACCCTGTTCGGTGCAGCCACACTCTGCTGTCTGGCAGGGACTCTACATGGAGGGACACTCTCCCCACCAGAGTCTGGACCAATACCCTGCTCTGGAAGGAGAGAGAACCACTTGGTATGTGTCATCTCTCATTTCAGGGCAGGGAGTCAGGTGTGGGGGCGGGGGGAAAAATCAGTAAAAACAAAGAATGGGTTTTGTAAAACCCAAGACATTTTCAGTAAAAACCAAAACCAAAGGGCCTTAGAAATAATTAAAATGGTAAAATAAACAAAAAGCTGGTACTTCTATTTCATATATATTTTTATATACACTAATATTTTTATTTAGACAAGAAATAGCAACAAACATAATAGGATTTTTAAAAACAAAACATCACTGGGGTTAGCTAAGAGCTTAACTAGGAGACTATGTTAGCACCCATTCTTCCAAACAGTTACAGTGGGATGTGATTAAACGGTCATATTTTATCATATGTATCTTTAAATAATATAAATGGGCCTATTCCTCAAAGCCGCTGAACACCCAGTACTCCTATTGACTGCAGTGAGAATATTAGACTCTCAGGATCAGTCCCAGTCTTTTATTACTGACACAGAACAACATGCATATACCACACAATATTCAGTTTTTCAATGTGAAAACGAGAAAAGCAGCCCCATTACTTTCATGCATTCAGAATGATTTTTCCCTTGCAGCATACAAGGTTAAACCTTTTACTGTCTATTGCATAGAGCTTGTTTTGAACAGGATAAGATCCTGGGGCCCCATCCTGCATTCCTTGCATACTCAATACTTCCATTGAAGTCAACAATGCAGGACTGGCCCTTCACAGGAATATCTGCAGACAAACTTAAAAAGTAAGTGGCTCATACATTGCAGAAATTTTCTTACAGCTTTTCCTCTGAACATTTAGGGCTTCTCATGAAATAGGTCGGATCCTTTCTGTGCCTGACATTATTACTTGACTACCAACAATGGACTCAGCATTGTACAAACTCAACAATAAGCAGATGCCACACAGCTCTATCTATCCTTCACAACACATGATAGGACCACTGTCACTAACTTGATCCAGTGCTTAGACCAGATCAGCTCATGGATGAAGAACAGCTGGCTGAAGCGGATCAAGGTTGAAATTATGCTGACTGGCAGAGGAAAGCACTTAGAGAAGTGTGCAGCCATGGTTCAGTCTCCATTGAGTGAAGATGCACAATCACAACTAATCAATTCAGTCCACAGTTTAGGAGTACTCCTTGTTTTCCTCACTGATACTAAGCTCTCATGTAATAGCCATAAGATTGTCCCCATCATGTTTCCCCTCTGAAAACAATAGCTTTGACTTCAATGGGAGCACAAGCGAGCACCAAGTCACTTGCCCAGCGTCACACTGAGTCAGTGGGACTGTTTGCTCAGGGTCACATTGACATCAGTGGGATTACTGTCACGAATAAAGTATGTAGGATTTAGACTAGTGTCAAGAATAGCACTCAGGTCATTGAATTCCTATTTATTTCCCTGATTTAACTATGTTTCTTGCCATTTTAATGGCAACATGTTACTATAACAATCATTCACTTCACCAAAAAAGGAATGGTTTAGTCAGTGTTTGTATTATAAAACCTATTATCAGGGGTGTATAACCCAGCTATTGAAAATCCAGGTCAGTTGAAAATTTGCATTATAAAAAGGTCTCAACCTGGGAACAATCTTCTCCAGATGTTACCAAAAAAAAAATCCATTTAATCTATTTCATGATTTTTACATTTTAGGAAATCATTTTGTCTATAACTGGAAGTCTTTGGTTATGTCAGGTAAAAAGAGATTCAGGTAAGTAGCTAAAGGCCATGCAGATCTAGAACTTCTGATCAACATTGAATCATATACATTTGTTTAGAATTAGCTTTCTCATCTGATTTGTTAGGTTTCTAATTTAGATAACAGGGTTATTTGCAAACAGAATAAAATAGGGATTCACTTTCATATGTTTTAAGGGGGAAAAGTAATTTTCTAGACACTCTTGTTCTCTTCTAATTAAAAAGAATATTGTTAGGTAGTCAAGTACAGAAATCCCCTTGTTAGTGCTTCCACAAAATATTTGTAAAATACCATTTGACTACAATGGACTAATTTATGGAAAATAATAATACTTGACATTTATTAATCATCCAACTTTCTCAAGTGCTTTACAGTCGCCCTAATTTTATTGATCAGGAAAATCAGGTCCAGATGGGTTAAATAACTTGCTCAAAGTCACACAGCAGCCATTTACAGAGTTCTGAAAAGAATCAAATCTCTTGCCTCCAATTTCTGTGCTCTAACCACTAGACCATAGCAATCTGAATGGCTCATGGTAGTACATCAATGTTGCAATTGTATCATTTGGAAACATAATAGTGACTAATGTTCCCTCTAGACTATTTTTCCCCTATGTGTGAAAAAATGAGTGCCCAAACTCAAGTTTAAAATTTACCAGCTAAGTCTTTTACAATCTCATTCTCTTCCTTTCTTATTGGATACCCTCTAATTCCACCTACTCTTTCCATTTCACCCATTCCTGCTCCTTCCCTCCCCCCACCATTCCTCATTTATTCCATACCCCTATATTCACTGTTGCCTCCTCTCCACCACTCACTCGTTCCTTCCCCCTCATCACATATCCTCGCCCTCATTCTCAGTCTTTGTACAAAAAAGAAAGAACATGCATACCAATTCTACACGTTCCAAAAAAACAAAAGATACTTGAACAATTCAAAACTACCTAATCATCATCTCTCCCGCTCTCTGTTTTCTCTTGTACTGTCTATCATCAGAAAGTAATGGGCTTCTCCTCTGCAAGTGGCTGGGCTGCAGGTGGGTGTGGTTAGAGAGAGAGGCGCTGGGGGAATGGGAAATTGGAACTGAGCCCTTTTGTCTACTCTGGATTTGCCAGTACAGTGATAATGGTATAAACTGCCCCATTGGAAGTACAGCTTATACCAGCAAAAGAAAGTGCTTTTGCTAGTATAGTTTATATTGGTTCCCCAAAACATTTTTACAGGTATAAGTGCTTCTGCTGGTATCAAAATGTTGTAAAAATAAAATAAAGTAATCACACCCCTAACCAACAGTGCTATTCTGGCAAAACTTTCCTGTGTAGACCTGCCCTAAGTGTTCTTGAGGTGGGCAGGGTCATCATTGCCAGAGGTCCAGGGGAGGCAGATGCTGCTGTGTGAGGCTCTGATAGCATTAATATGGGCTGGATTTTTTTTCTTCTGGTAGCTCTGAGGTTACAATATTACATAAGCACATCCAAACTGCAACCTTTTCATATTGAACAAAATAATCCCATTTTCCCCTAAGCAGACAAATATTAGTGACAATGCTATTGTATTTTACTCTAGGTCATAAGGATATGTATGTTACATTAAAGCAGGAATATGAATATGGTAATGAACCGCTAAACTTGATGGTAGAAAAAAAAAAGTATTATACTTGGTTATCTAAATTTTTAGCATTAAGAAAACATCCCAATTTCCTCAAAGCCAAAGGAAAGATAAGAGTGAATTTCAAAGGAAGTTTGGATCAGTACCTAAAATACCAACATAAATCCTGGGGCAAAGATAAGGTTGGCTGTGTGCTCGTCTGGTCACGGAGACTGTTTCCATTTAATAATCCATGGCTCAGAACTGTGTTTTAAAATTAAAGACTGGAAACCTGGTCTACAATTTTTGAGAAGTCATCTGCTTCAGAGATAAAATGTGCTAGTTATTATGTATTTTGATGTGCTGAATTCAAATATGACAATTAAAACAACTGATTGGCTACTGTTTCTAAGATATTTAAGTTTTTACATTCTATGTCTATGTATATTGTGTAGATAGAGTTTTAATCATAAATTGTAAACCTAGGTCTTTTCATGTGTTTATGGTTGCTTTACATGATAATATTTCACCTGTCCTGTTTATGTAACACTTTAAAAATCAGCAAAAGGGTTATATAAATCAAATTTATTATGAAACAAAAAGGCAAAAAAGTATTATGTACATAGTTTAGTCCTATTCAGTGTCTACTTGGTGCTTCTTGGCTTGTCTCTTGTATTCATTAAATGGAGCATCTCTTGTCACTGTCCAGCAATAATCTGCAAGCATTGATGGGCTACATTTGCCCTGATTGCAACAATGGAGAAACGCTATGTCCTGGTGAAATCGCTCACCGTGCTCGTCGCTCACTGGTCCGCAGTTCGGTGGAAAAAAAAAATCTAGATGAGAGTGCAAAAAATGTATCTTTAGTGACATGTTGCAACCAAGGCTTTTGTATGCCTTGAGGAGGTTTTCCACCAACAACCTGTAGTTGTCTGCCTTGTTGTTTCCGAGAAAATTTATTGCCACTAACTGGAAGGCTTTCCATGCCGTCTTTTCCTTGCCACGCAGTGCATGGTCAAATGCATCATCTCGAAGAAGTTCACAAATCTGAGGACCAACAAAGACACCTTCCTTTATCTTAGCTTCACTTAACCTTGGAAATTTTCCATGGGGGTACTTGAAAGCTGCTTGTGTTTTGTCAATGGCCTTGACAAAGTTCTTCATCAGACCCAGCTTGATGTGTAAGGGTGGTAACAAAATCTTCCTTGATTCAACAAGTGGTGGATGCTGAACACTTTTTTCCTCCAAGGCTCCAATGACTGTCGGAGTGGCCAATCTTTCTTGATGTAGTGGGAATCTCTTGCACAACTATCCCATTTGCAGAGAAAACAGCAGTACTTTGTATATCCAGTCTGCAGACCAAGCAAGAGAGCAACAACCTTCAAATCACCACAAAGTTGCCACTGATGTTGGTCATAGTTTATGCACCTCAAAAGTTGTTTCATGTTGTCATAGGTTTCCTTCATATGGACTGCATGACCAACTGGAATTGATGGCAAAACATTGCCATTATGCAGTAAAACAGCTTTAAGACTCGTCTTCGATGAATCAATGAACAGTCTCCACTCCTCTGGATCATGAACGATGTTGAGGGCTACCATCACACCATCGATCTTGTTGCAGGCTACAAGATCACCTTCCATGAAGAAGAATGGGACAAGATCCTTTTGACGGTCACGGAACATGGAAACCCTAACATCACCTGCCAGGAGATTCCACTGCTGTAGTCTGGAGCCCAACAGTTCTGCCTTACTCTTGGGTAGTTCCAAATCCCTGACAAGGTCATTCAGTTCACCTTGTGTTATGAGGTGTGGTTCAGAGGAGGAGGATGGGAGAAAATGTGGGTCCTGTGACATTGATGGTTCAGGACCAGAAGTTTCATCCTCTTCCTCGTCTGACTCAAGTGAGAATGATTCTGGTGCATCAGGTACCGGCAGTCCTTCTCCATGGGGTACTGGGCATATAGCTGATGGAATCTTTGGATAATGCACAGTCCACTTTTTCTTCTTTGACACACCTTTCCCAACTGGAGGCACCATGCAGAAGTAACAATTGCTGGTATGATCTGTTGGCTCTCTCCAAATCATTGGCACTGCAAAAGGCATAGATTTCCTTTTCCTGTTCAACCACTGGCGAAGATGTGTTGCACAAGTGTTGCAGCATATGTGTGGGGCCCACCTCTTGTCCTGATCTCCAATTTTGCAGCCAAAATAAAGGTGATAGGCTTTCTTAACCATAGTGGTTATACTGCGCTTTTGTGATGCAAAAGTTACTTCACCACAAACAAGGCAGAAGTTATCTGCACTGTTCACACAAGTACGAGGCATCTCTGCTCACTTTGGCTAAACAGAAATGTGTCCCTTTGCAAAATCAAACACTGACAAATAAGAGAGCACGACACTGTATGATTTCTAGAGCTGATATAGGAAAATTTGTTCAGCAGAGTGATGTAAGCTTCGTTATGATTGCATCATCCAGGACTTCTAGGAATAACATGATGCAATTCATATCATGTATGACGTAATACCAGCTTCAGATTGCATCATTCATTGTTTTGCCTAAAAAGCAAGTACTGTCCAAACCCAGTCATAGATTTATTCATAGATCCAGTCAAAGATGTATTTTAGTCATTTCTGGTTTAAATTGAGATCCCTTTCCTTTATAACTCACTTATCCTCCGCCAGTCCCAAGTCAAGGGTATATACTGACCCAATAGCAGATCTTGAAAACTAGAGCCAATCAACAATTTTAAGCATCATTTTCGTTCTCAGTGACCCAGAATTAGTAAAGTTTGACTACGTTTATTTCAGAAGCATTTTGGCTGTAGAGTAGTGAAATCGCAACCAGTTTTTGCAGGGTTTTATTTTGTTTTCACAGATGTGCTTTAATGGTGCATTTTCTCTTGAATGAACAGCTATAAATCACAGGCTCCAGAGATTGCGGGGCCAAAGGGCCATTGTCCTCCATTTTTTAAAACCTGAACACATTCATGGTTGGGAGGGAGCAGGACGCAGCCTGCCTGGTACCCACGTCCCACTCTGCGTCGTGCCACATGCCAGGCCCTCACCTGCCAGCTGCCAAATTCGCAGAGGCTCTTCTTGGTGCCAGTGGGTCTGGGAAGCAGGACAGTCGGCTTGCCAGCAGGGAGGGTAAAGTAAAGAGTAGGGTGGAGGAGGCAGGGGCTCCGGGAAGATAAGTCTGGTGGAGGGGGTGCTTCCTCCAGGGCTCTGGGAGTGAGACGTTTTGGTTGTTTGGCCCTTCCTCTTTTGTAGTCCTTCTGGTGCCCACGCTTTAACAACATTTTGTTTTTGCAATATCACAATAAAGATGCATTTGAAGCCTTTAACTACATTGTGTGTTTTAGAATCCTAAATATATCCTTAATTATTCAGGGGAAAGTAATTACATAAACAAGGTATTTCAAATATCAAGGTACATCTAGCATACTGAATGACTAAGGCCAGCTCTACAAGTTGTGCTGCTCTAGACAAACCAGCAAAATGTTGCTCTTACCAGCTTACAGTCATCCACACAAAGAGTTACTGGACATTTTGCTGTTTTAGATGCCTGCATGATATAGCCAGCCCTTTTGGTAACATTCAGAAGTACATGAGACTTCCATATCCAAAAAGGTTTGGTTAAGAATAGCTTGGCTGTGTGACAAACTTGTAATCCTTTAGCAATGGAAAAAATTGACCCAAGGGGGCCCTCAGTAGTGGAATAAACAACAGAAAGGTTTATTGCAACATCACATGAAAAAAAAAATTGGCTCTCAACAAAATACAATGGTTGGCTACCATTCCTGACCTATTTGTATAACCAATCTAATATGAAATTCCTCTCCACCCCCAGCAAAAACCACAGAACTACCCCCCCCATCCACA